>NC_050598.1:33436551-33564051 GCF_013368585.1 Megalops cyprinoides | reverse complement strand
TCCACTCAGACACACTCAGGTTAGTCTAACTGGTTTCCTTTAGTGCCGTTCATCATTGTGTTTTTTTAGAGCCAGAGATCTAGCCTCTGACGATGAGCAGTGAGATTTATATGACATTACATTCAGTCAATTTCTTACAAACGCACATAAAATAAGGTTTGGAAAAGAACAGAGATGAAACTACATCAACAATGTCACAATCCAAGTGAGTTAATGTGAGATCATGTGTACATTGTGAGAGATGCTGTATCAGTAGTGTAATAATTGGAGTGGGAATTAAACGTTCTTGTCTACCTCACACAGTGGCTGGTGAATGATTCAAAATTTACCAACCGCTCGGTAGGCTGAGATACCGGACCTATGAGTACACTCAGTGTCCAATCACATTCTACCTTATAATTTCACTCGATATTGTTGTATCTAATAGGTTTAAAATCACTTACTGTTAATCATTTAATTTGTGTTAACCATTTAAATTTCATGAACAAACTGATGATAAAAAACCAACTTATATTTAACTGGCAAGCTAAGCAGCTACCCAGTATTTCAAACCCTGAACTACCTCAATAACTTAATTCAGTCAGATCAAGAACTGCAAACAGCCATTTAATACTTTTACATTTACATTTACATTCATTCATTTTGCAGATGCTTTTATCCAAAGGAACTTACAAGTGAGGCAGAGTACAACACAAGCAAATGCTATACATAGAGTCACAGCATTATAAGTGCTGCATGACCAAGTTTCAGTAGTTGTTAGCTAGCTGGTAGAGACTAAGTGCATTAAACCATTAAATCTGATTTTTTAAAGACATTGCTGTAGGTGGTAGTGATCAGGTGAGTGCAGAAGAGCTGTGTCTTCAGATGTTTCTTTAGAATTAGTGAGGGACTCGGCAGAACGGATGACGTGCGGATGGTCATTCCACCATTTGGGACCAATGGCAGAGAAGGTTCTGGATAGTGATTTTGTGCAGCGATGTGATGGGACCATTCAGTAGCAGAGGGTAGTGGTTGGGAGGGAACATAGGCTTGCAGTAGAGTGTTCAGGTAGGCAGGTAAAACTCAATGAGTGCCGTCTTCTCCACTGGCAGTTTTGAAATATTTACCTGCATTTGTGTCTGGCTGGTGTTAAGCTCTTACCTTGGTGATAATGTATAGCTACATTTTGAGAGATACTGTACAAACCATGAGATCATTTATGAGCAGTGAGACAGAGTGACAGTTAAACAATGCTATAATAACATATAATATAAAATACAACAACAACAACAATAAAAAATAATAATAATTGTACATAATAATTGTACTGTGGTAATGATGGAATTTCGGTGAAAAGACCACTGAGTTCACAGACAGATACACGTGTAAAACACAAACACACACACACACACACACACACACACACACACACACACACACACACACACACATACATTATCATTATTATTATTTTTATTATTATTATTATTATTATTATTATTATTATTATTATTATTATTATTCGAGTCATGACTGGAGTCCAGTCGAGTCATGATATGCGGTTGTGTTGTAACCGGTAATAGCTCAGTGTAGATGTCCTTCCTGCAGCGCGCCTGGCCGGGGTGCCGTTCTGCAGTCTCGCTCTGGGTGCCACTGTAACCCAAGGAGACAATATTCTGCGCTAGTGTTTAACAACGCTACGCCGAGCACGGCCGTTCATTCAGAGGAGGAGGAAGTCACTGAGCGACTGGCAGCCGACAACATAGGGAAAAACCTCAGAAAAGCTATAAAGGGACGCATTATTTAGGCGAAATCGGTGGATAATTACAATTTTACAGTTTGCCTCCATACATTTCGTTCATCTGACAGGGAATCTTGGGATAGGCAGCGCCTTTGAAAGGATGGGTCGATTTCTGCAATGGCAAGTACAGTTCTCCATCTTTGTTGTATGCCTCGTAAGCGGTGTGTGCGGACAGATTCGGTATTCGGTACCGGAGGAAATGAAGAAGGGACGGTTTGTCGGAGATGTTGCAAAGGATTTGGGTTTAGACGTTAAAAGACTATTTTCTGGGCGAGCGCGAATTGTTATAGATGGCAACAAACAGTACGTGGAGCTGAACAGGGACAAAGGGCAGCTGGCTGTTAAAGAAAGGATAGACAGAGAAGAACTGTGCGGGCAGAAATCTCCCTGTAGTTTCAGTCTCGAAATCGTTCTGGAGGAGCCCCTTGAACTGTATTCTGTCACCGTCGAAGTCCAGGACATAAATGATAATGCCCCTGTGTTTTCTAAAAAGGTCATTGATTTAGAGATCAGCGAGTCTGCGTTGTTGGGAACTAATTTCTATTTGGACAGCGCTATGGATCCCGATGTGGGCATCAATGCTTTACAGAGATACACGTTGAAACCTACTGATAATTTTGTTCTGAAGCAAAACAGTCGAGGCGACGGTAGTAACTCCGCGGAGATGGTGCTTCAGACAGCGCTGGACAGAGAAAAGGAGGCCACGCTTTCGCTGATTTTAACAGCGGTAGATGGTGGAAACCCGCAGAAATCAGGAACAGTTGAAATACGCGTCACAGTGCTAGATGCGAACGACAATGCGCCGGTTTTCACTGAGGTTTTATATAAAGCAAGTGTTATTGAAAATGCTGTGCCAGGCACGCTCGTCACTAAAGTAAGCGCGGTTGATGCTGATCAGGCCTACAACGGTAATGTTACATATTTATTTACAAACCTGGAGGAAAGCGCTCTTGCTGTATTCCAACTAGACGCAAATACGGGGGAAGTAAAGGTAACTGGCAGTATTGACTATGAATCTGTTCAGCGGTATGAAATGAACCTGCAAGCTAGAGATCCCTGGGGTCTTACTGGATCCAGTAAACTGATCGTTGAGATCCTGGACTCAAACGATAACAGTCCCGTAATAACCATGACATCATTCTCTGGCAACGTTGCCGAGGATTCGGTGCCGGGGACAGTTTTAGCGTTGATAAGTGTCCAGGATGTAGACTCTGGCAGTAATGGGCAGGTTCGCTTAAATATTGACCCAAGCCTTCCTTTTAAGATAAAATCATCGCTGAGAAATTACTACACCCTAGTGACCGAAACCGTTTTAGACCGAGAAAAGGTTTCAGACTACAATCTTACCATCACTGCTACTGATGAAGGGCTGCCACCGTTGTCAAGCAGAAAGACTGTTCACCTGGCCGTCTCTGACGTTAATGACAACGCACCCACGTTCAACCAAAATGCTTATAGCGCGCAAGTCATGGAGAATAACGCCCCAGGTCTGTCGCTGCTGGCGGTCCGAGCAATGGATCCCGACTGGGGACAAAACGCTCGGATTTCCTATTACCTCGTAGATAGGGAAGTCCAGGGCGCGTCCGCGTCAGCGTACTTTTCTGTCAACTCTGATAATGGGATTATTCACTCAGTCCGTTCTCTTGATTATGAGCAAATCAAAGAGTTTTCTATACAAATTAAAGCGCAAGATGGAGGGTCCCCACCTCTTAGCAGTAACGTCACTGTGATCATACACGTCCAGGACCAGAATGACAACGCGCCTCAGATTCTCTACCCAGTACAAACCGGTGTCTCTCAGGTGGCTGAAATGGTGCCTCGTTCAGCAGATGTCGGCTATCTGGTCACTAAAGTGGTGGCTGTTGATGTGGACTCTGGACAGAATGCCTGGCTCTCATATAAACTGCTGAAAGCGACAGACAGGGCGCTGTTTGAAGTGGGCTCACAGAACGGAGAAATAAGAACTATACGGCAGGTGACTGATAAAGATGCTGTGAAACAAAGACTTACTGTTGTAGTGGAGGACAACGGGCAGCCCTCTCGCTCAGCTACAGTCAATGTTAACGTGGCGGTGGCGGACAGCTTCCCGGAAGTGCTCTCGGAATTCAGCGACTTTGCTCACGACAAGGATTACAACGACAACCTGACTTTTTATTTAGTCTTGGCCCTGGCTGTAGTTTCCTTCCTCTTCATTTCATCTCTAGTAGTTATAATATCAGTAAAAATCTACAGGTGGAGGCAATCCCGCATCTTCTATCAGTCCAATCTCCCAGTTATTCCGTATTACCCGCCCCGTTACGCAGACTCTGCAGGTACGGGAACTCTACAGCACGTGTATAATTACGAGGTGTGCAGGACCACTGACTCCAGGAAGAGTGGTTTACAATTCACCCCACCAGGCTGTGAAGGGGCCTTTACTCCACACAGTGTCGCCAGCACCTTGAAGAAGGTTCCGTCGGGGAATATTTTAGATGAAGAGGCAGATGTTTCATCAGAGGTGAGTCTTCCATCTTACTGCACGAGCGCACCAATATGCTAGTTCGTTTATTAATGAATATTTGACTTGGTATTTATTTCATAGCGGAAAGACTGAAGACATTGTATCATGCAGATATGGGATGTGGTTGTGTACGTTTTTGTTTTACTCTCGTTTATGTGTAGTTTTCGGTGGTGAGAGATGGAGTACTCGGTTTGAACTGCAAGTGCCGCTGTTGATCAAGGAGACCATTTTGTACTTGGTTTCGTCAGTCGCTCCTCCTTTTGTTTGTCAGTGTTGAAAGAGATGCGCTGCAAACCACCTCTTCTCTCCTGTGCTCGGACGGATTACAGTTTTTAAAAAGGCAGATTTATTAATCAAATGTATTTTTAGAATATCTGACATCGAAAAGATTGATGTGCTACGAATTACATTAGGTATTTACCAGCCGCAAAGAATCTGAATATACAGCGGCATCACTTCGTCGGTGGAAAAATTGACACTGCAATGACACGGCAAGTGCTATTTTCCGTCATTTTCCTTTGCGTGACAGACCTCCTCCCCGCGCAGATTCGGTACTCTATCCCAGAAGAGATGCCGAAGGGATCGTTTGTTGGTAATTTTGCGAAGGATTTGGGAATTGATATTAAAAGGCTGATCTCAGGGAAAGCGCGCATTGTCGCTGGTTTTAGCAGTTCTTACATTGGGGTGGATATTGACAGAGGGCAGTTGGCAGTATTGCATAGGATAGACAGAGAGAAGCTGTGCGAGCACACGGTCCCCTGCTCTATTAGTTTCGAGCTGATTCTCGAGAACCCTTTGGAAATATATCAAATTACAGTTGAAATTCTTGACATTAACGACAATTCTCCCACCTTTCCTAGAAAAGAAATGCATCTGGAGATCAGCGAATCTGCCTTGTCAGGGGCGCGCTTTCTATTGGATAACGCCATGGACGCTGATGTTGGCATTAACAGTCTGCAAAGCTATGATCTTAATCCTCGAGATAATTTTGATTTAAAAGTTAGTAATAGGCCGGACGGTAGCAAGTATGTGGAAATGGTGTTGCAGAGACCTCTGGACTGGGAGAGGGAGCGCGAGCACTCTTTGCTCGTGACTGCAGTTGACGGCGGCACTCCGCAGAGGTCTGGCACGCTCACAGTGCATGTAGCGGTTATGGATGCAAATGACAACGCGCCCGCCTTCAGCGAGGCGATTTATAAGGCGAGTGTGCTAGAAAATGCTGCGAGAGGCACGCTGGTTATTGTAGTAAATGCGACCGATGCGGACCACGAAGCCAACGGTAAAATAATCTATTCTTTAACGCATTTAACGCAAAACATGGGAGGGCTATTTGAAATAGATGATCTTTCTGGTGAAATCAGAGTATTGGGTAATATAGATTATGAAATGGTTAAGAGGTATGAAGGCAACGTACAAGCGAAAGATCAAGGCGGTCTGACTGATTCAAGTAAAGTTCTCATTGAGGTTATTGATGTAAATGACAATGCGCCTGTGATCACCTTAACTTCGCTCTCTAACCCCATTCCCGAGAGCGCCTCGCCAGGCACCGTCGTGGCTATCTTCAATGTTCAAGACATGGACTCGGGCAAAAATGGTGAGGTTTTGTGTGCTATAGAATCAAATCTCCCTTTCAAAATTAAAAATACTCTTTCTAATTATTACAGTTTGGTGACAAATACTTTGCTAGATCGAGAAACACATTCACACTATAATATAGCCATAACTGCCACGGATGGAGGCACGCCCCCTCTTGCTAGCAGGCATGTTATCGCTTTACAGATAGCTGACGTCAATGACAATGCGCCTTACTTCGAAAAAAACGGCTACCTCACAACCGTGGTAGAAAATAATTCCCCAGGAATGTCGATCTTTTTATTGCGCGCTAAAGATGTCGATTGGGGTCCCAACGCTCGCATATCCTACCTCCTCGAAGATACGGATGTTCAGGGTATGCCAGTTTCGTCTTATGTTTCTATCAACTCGGAAAGCGGCACCGTGTATGCATTGCGCTCTCTGGATTATGAACAGATCAGTCAGTTTCAGGTGCATGTCATAGCGCAGGATGGAGGCTCCCCCCCGCTGAGAAGCAATACGACATTAACCATCTTTATCCAGGACCAGAACGACAACGCGCCTCAGATTCTCTACCCAGTACAAACTGGTGTCTCTCAGGTGGCTGAAATGGTGCCTCGTTCAGCAGATGTCGGCTATCTGGTCACTAAAGTGGTGGCTGTTGATGTGGACTCTGGACAGAATGCGTGGCTCTCATATAAACTGCTGAAAGCGACAGACAGGGCGCTGTTTGAAGTGGGCTTACAGAACGGAGAAATAAGAACTATACGGCAGGTGACTGATAAAGATGCTGTGAAACAAAGACTTACTGTTGTAGTGGAGGACAACGGGCAGCCCTCTCGCTCAGCTACAGTCAATGTTAACGTGGCGGTGGCGGACAGCTTCCCGGAAGTGCTCTCGGAATTCAGCGACTTTGCTCACGACAAGGATTACAACGACAACCTGACTTTTTATTTAGTCTTGGCCCTGGCTGTAGTTTCCTTCCTCTTCATTTCATCTCTAGTAGTTATAATATCAGTAAAAATCTACAGGTGGAGGCAATCCCGCATCTTCTATCAGTCCAATCTCCCAGTTATTCCGTATTACCCGCCCCGTTACGCAGACTCTACAGGTACGGGAACTCTACAGCACGTGTATAATTACGAGGTGTGCAGGACCACTGACTCCAGGAAGAGTCATATGAAGTATCTCAGACCCATCAGTCAGAGCCTGGTGAGCGTTGATGCCAGTGGCACAGAGACAATGCCAAAGGAGCGAAGGCCGGCGGAGGGCTCAGAGCCGCCTGCTTTGGTGAGTAAGCTGTTTGGGCCCGTGAGGCCAGAGGAATGTGTGTCTCGTGTTTATTCAGTCTGTTTCATGTTCATGTGATTATTTTTTTAAATTATTTTTAAAGAGTATAAAATCCAATGTGGACTGTATGCTGCTGCTTCACTTGAATGGGGGTATTTTGTACAATTACTAAACAGAAATGAGCAGTAATGTGGCGTTTTTTAATTGTAAAGAATAAATACAGTTAAGTTATGAAAATGGTTATGCAGAAATGGGCTACACTGAAAAATACAGTATTTAGTGACTGTGTGTGGAAGAGCCTGAGATGCTTTCTTAGACTACATGAAAACCTCAGTTTAGTTTTATCAGAGTTTAAAATGAGCTTCAGGTGACAGAGCTCAGCCTGAACAATGGGAAAAACAGCCTTATCCAGCACAGGTGCACAGTAAACGTCTGTGCCATCTATATAAACATAAAAATAGCTTTGGACTCATTTTTACCCACATTATTAACATAGAGAAACAAGAGGGGTCCAAGGACAATGTCCTGTGGCACCCCTTTCTGGATAGTCAGTGTAGTTTGCGCTGTTGGTTCAAATGGTCTGTATATTTGCCTCCATATTTTGAGGACCCACTTCCCACTCCTCTATGCTTTACCCGTGTTTCTGAGGTGAAGATCTCAGGGGGTTATGGAATTCCCTTTGAAGTGAATCACCTTGTCCTTTGTGTTCAACTGCCCGTTTCCCGTCTTTTAGGTAAGATTGTTGGTAAAACTCTCTTGCCTGAGGGGGGTGGTGTGAATATATGCGCGTTCCTGGTAGCGCGTGTTCGGGTGTTTACTGTAGCTTTACTTACAGTGTGTTTAATTGTAATGTGGCGAAATGCCTTTATTTCGTGGTGACTACCGGACACGGTCATGAGTTGATTGTTTTTAGTAAGCTGCACCATCCTGGAGCCAGAACATGATTTATTTAGCGTTACAGGTTCCTCTGCAAATAGGCAGCCGAAGCAGGGATAGGTGAGGTGGCGGTAGACGTGCATGCCGCAGGTATAACCGTGACCAGCAATCACCCGATCGTGTTCATGCGCATGCGCACTGTGGCACGATGGCCGCCCCTTACAGTGTAGTTAACCCAGCCGCTTCTAGCTCGCAGCCTCAATATGTGTGCAGATACGAGATCATTAATCATACCATTGCAGAATCGTGAGCTTAATTCACTTCCCACTTTTCCACGGCTAAATAAGTACAACTATGAGTTTAAAACATATTAAACAGCGGCTTTATTTACTGCACTCATTACTGGGAGGACACCTCTCCTTTCCATGCACAGCTACGCAACACAGTCGTAGTTCGATTTGTAATTTGCATATCAAATTACAGCTATAGCCCCGAATATTTTCGCCCTGAAAAAGGAGGTGTTTATAGAAAAAGAACAGACTGTGTAACAGAGCGGAACTTGACTTGCAGCGTCCGAAGGTGTGATAATATTTATTTATTATAAAGGTAGATATAACCTCCCCAACCTACCGATGCCGATCTCCCTTCAAAAAAAAAAAAAAAAGACAAGCCCCAGGCAAACTTGACTTAGCCCCTGATCTTTTCAATAGCTAGAAACGCCCCTGGTAACTTCTTTCTTTCATTTACTTAAACTTAACATAATTATTTATGCAATTTCAACTGAATTTTATGAGTTTTCAGTATTCCAACTCAGGTTTTTAAGTCAGTTCGTTAAATGAATAATGAGTTGAAACAATGTGCTTGAAACTTTAAGGCAACAATGGAACTTAAGTTTTTAAGTTGAATCAGATGGATTTTTATTATAGTGCTGGCTTCTGTATTATTACCGATACACAACTGTGACGGTAATCTTACTTTACGTTACACCCCACTGGAGCGGGTGAAAACTGCGCCTCGCTTTCAGTGTGGCTGCGGCGTGACCCGTCAGTACTTCACTGACTCGTTCGCGTTTCCCTCGGCTCCGGGAACGTGCTTTAAGCGCGCGTCGCTGTCCGTCTCTGTGGCGCTGAAATGCATCACTTCCGTCGACTGCGGCTCCGCTGCCCAGTTTTTTGTGTTTTTAATGTCGACTACAGAAATGAAACGTCATTATATTATAAAAAAAGAACGAAGAACTATAAGTATGTACTGAGTTTAAATGAACTGTTGACGTTGACCTGAACAACAAATAGAATCGGCGGGTGCTTTGTTCGTTTATAATAACAGCAAGAACAGCATAAACGGTTGTGATAATAGCGTATCTGGCCTGTGACAGTCGCCCCAACTGTAAACATTTGGCAACATTCTGTTAAATTTCAAGTGAAATTTAAGATAATGATAATAATAATAATAATAATAATAATAATAATAGTGGCAGTGTTGAAGTTATTTTATTTGGTTACGAACAGAAGTCCCCTAGATCATAATGATTATTAAGAATTTCTCTATGGCTGCCGGTCGCCATTTCGGCCTCTGAGCGCCGCTGTTGATCAGTGAGACGCAGTTCAGGTGGATTTTCACTGCACCACCCCCTCAAATCATATTCACCATGAACGGAGCAGGACGACGAGCTGCCGTTCTCACGGACCTGTACTAAACACGACACGGTAGTGACGGGTTCTCGGCGGATCGCTCGTGTCTTTCAGCGTAATTAAAGTCAGTTTTTGCGTTTCTGAAATTCGTTATTTTATTTCACATTGAAGAGGTTCTTTGGCGTCATTCGGAAATGTTTGTGCGGGAGCAACAATGGCCGCTTCACTGGCGGATCCAGTTGTTTTTGTGTGTGCTCGTTTCTAATGCGGTTTCTGCGCTGGTCCGATACTCCATACCGGAAGAAATGGTGCGAGGGTCTTTGATAGGGGATGTCGCGAAGGATTTGGGTCTGGATGTCCGGAGGCTTAAATCGGGTCGCGCCCGCATTGTTAACGGGGACAGTGGCGACTGTGTGGAGGTAAATACGGACAAAGGGACTCTGCACGTCAAAAAGCGCATAGACAGGGAGGAGCTGTGCGCGCAGACCTCTCCCTGTAGCTTCAGTTTTGAAATGGTCCTGGAAAACCCCATGGAGCTATTCAGCATTACTGTGGAAATTCTGGATATTAACGACAACGCTCCCGCTTTCCCGACAAAAGAAATTACACTGGATATAAGCGAGTCGGCGGTGCTCGGAGCTCACTTCATTCTCGGCAGCGCGGTGGATCCTGATGTAGGTATGAATACGCTTCAGAGCTACAGCCTGAAACCCACCAGTCATTTTAGCCTGAAAGAGCAAACCCACGCGGATGGAGGTAAATATGCCGAGATGGTTTTGCGGAGTCCTCTGGATAGGGAAAAAGAGAGCGAGCTGTTTTTAACGCTGACCGCTGCAGACAGAGGGAATCCTCAGCGCACAGGTACTGTAAATATACGCGTAATTGTGCAGGATGCGAATGACAATGCGCCCGTTTTCAGCCAGGACGTTTATAAAGCCTCCGTCCTGGAGAACTCTCCAAAAGGGACTTTAATCGCAACCATCAGCGCCACAGATGCAGACGAGGGAACCTATGGCCATATAGCGTATTACATCGATCAGACCACACAACATAACAATGGCCTGTTTACTGTGAATTCTGATAATGGTGAAATTAAAGTCTCTGGTGAGATTGATTTTGAGAAGTCTAAACATTATCAGCTTAACATAATAGGAAAAGACAAAGGAGCTCTGTCAAATTCTTGCAAAGTCATAATTGAAGTAATCGACATCAATGACAATACTCCTGTTATAGCGCTGACCTCTTTCTCCAACACAATCTCAGAAGATTCTCTGCCAGGTACTACAGTAGCGATCATAAACGTGAAAGACTCGGACTCGGGGAAGAACGGGCAGGTGAGCTGCACTGTGACGCCATCACTCCCCTTCAGGATAAAGTCTTCATTGGCAAACTATTATACTTTGGTAACAGATGGCGCTTTAGATCGGGAGACTGTCTCTGAGTACAATATTACACTCACAGCAGTTGATCAAGGTGTCCCCTCACTACAGACCAACATGACGCTTCTTGTAAAGATCACTGATGTAAACGATAACGCACCAAAATTTGATCAAAATATGTATGTAACCAGCGTAAAAGAAAACAACCCTCCTGGTGTGTCTTTAGCTTCCCTTCATGCCAGCGATGCAGACTGGAAGCAGAATGCCAGAGTATCTTATATAATTGAAGAGACGCAAATTAACGGCTCTCCTGTTTCTGGTTTCGTTTCTGTCAATGCTGACACAGGTGTGATATATGCAGTTCAGTCATTTGATTACGAACAAATCAAGTCGTTTCAGGTCCAAGTTAAAGCGCAAGATGGAGGCTCCCCTCCACTCAGCAGTAATGTGACGGTTAAAATCTTTATTCAAGACCAGAACGACAACGCGCCTCAGATTCTCTACCCAGTACAAACTGGTGTCTCTCAGGTGGCTGAAATGGTGCCTCGCTCAGCAGATGTCGGCTATCTGGTCACTAAAGTGGTGGCTGTTGATGTGGACTCTGGACAGAATGCCTGGCTCTCATATAAACTGCTGAAAGCGACAGACAGGGCGCTGTTTGAAGTGGGCTTACAGAACGGAGAAATAAGAACTATACGGCAGGTGACTGATAAAGATGCTGTGAAACAAAGACTTACTGTTGTAGTGGAGGACAACGGGCAGCCCTCTCGCTCAGCTACAGTCAATGTTAACGTGGCGGTGGCGGACAGCTTCCCGGAAGTGCTCTCGGAATTCAGCGACTTTGCTCACGACAAGGATTACAACGACAACCTGACTTTTTATTTAGTCTTGGCCCTGGCTGTAGTTTCCTTCCTCTTCATTTCATCTCTAGTAGTTATAATATCAGTAAAAATCTACAGGTGGAGGCAATCCCGCATCTTCTATCAGTCCAATCTCCCAGTTATTCCGTATTACCCGCCCCGTTACGCAGACTCTACAGGTACGGGAACTCTACAGCACGTGTATAATTACGAGGTGTGCAGGACCACTGACTCCAGGAAGAGTGATATGAAGTACATCAGACCTTGCAGTCAGAGCCTGGTGAGCGTTGATGTCAGTGGCACAGAGACGATTCTGCAGAAGCAGGAGCAAAATGCATCTGAGGAAAAATACTCCACATTGGTGAGTTTCATGACTGATATTTGTATATTATGTATAGGAAATCATGCTTCAGCAATTATTGCTTAATTTTGTGTTTCAAACAGGCTTATAATATCAAAGGTTTTTTTTTCTTGTGACAGTTATATGATCAAAATGAGTTTCATTTCAATGGATATGTTATTTGGAAGCTTCTGTCATGTCTGCTACTTCCGTACTCATTCTATTCTTGTTTCATGTGGAACAGCATAAAGTATAATAATGATATGAGGAGTCATTACTTTTTTTGTTTGCAGTATTGATAAATAAGAGCAGAAATAGCTCTGAAATGTGTTCACCTGACTGCGAGACTGAAAGGTCTTGCTTTAATGTTGCTTCTTTAGTGAAATCAGAGTGGCTCTCAGACATGGCAACAATATTGAACTAAAAGGACAATTAAACGTGAAAGAATTGTAGGATTTTCAGACATAATGTAGCAACTATCTTATTTATGGGTTGTTGTGAGTGGTATTTCCTTTGTGGTAGCTTAAATCTATTTTGCTCTTAATCAGTAATGCACCAAATACATATACGTCTGTGTGTAATTATGAAAATTTGTATTTTTATATGATTCATATCTGAAAAGCTCAGCGACTGCATGGCTTTGTTGAGACTCTGAGTGCCGCTGTTTAACCCTGCGTTGCAGTGCAGTGCTGCCTGCTGTCTCACATGGCCTGCCACTCCTCACCGCCACATTCAGCCTGTGCAGACAGCTCAAACGGCAGTACAGACAGAGCTCACAGTCATTCAGCCTGTGCAGACAGCTCAAACGGCGGTACAGACAGAGCTCACAGTCATTCAGCCTGTGCAGACAGCTCAAACGGCAGGTACAGACAGAGCTCACAGTCATTCAGCCTGTGCAGACAGCTCAAACGGCGGTACAGACAGAGCTCACAGTCATTCAGCCTGTGCATTTAGGCTCACACACTGAGAGGCTTATTTCCAGTAAAGCTCATATTGTGAGTAAAGGAGGTAGGCTGTGTGTAAACCTCAACAGAGAAAAGGGGATTCTGGTACTTAGAAAAGACTAATCCAGTTTCTTATAAAATACAATAAATATTCCCAAGCAGGGGAAATATTCACTAAAAATATCATGACTGCCCTTCCCAATTTAAAAAAGGTGACTGACACAGAACTGCAGTAATGCTAGGTGGGAGAGGACCCGACAGCCCTGATAGCAGCTCAGTAATGCTGGGAGGGAGGTTCACAGCCTCAGCAGAGGCTCAGTAACTCTAACAAAGAAATTCTAGGCCCACAGGCAAGAGGGAATAATGCTAGGCTCACAGGCTAGCCATATGTATACATACACACACACACACACACTCACACACACATATATGTGTGTGTATGTATGTATGTATGTATGTATGTATGGAATTACAAAAGTTTCTTACTTATCAGTTTAACCTGTATGAATATGTTTTTGTAACACGTTGTGTAATATGTATATGAAAAACGCACACTGCAATCAGTGTGTTGGTCAACACTGACCAAAGTACAGAAAAGTGATTCCCACCTCTTCCACTGAAATTGTGTTGTCTCGCTGTGCAGGCAGGATTTTACAAAAACAGCAGGAGCAATGTGCAGACAGAACATTGCCCTAATGGCTAATGTATCTGATCATCAGGTTCTGTTTTTAATACCGCTTTCTCTTATTACAGTGTTGAGTTACTGTAGATGAGAAAAAAGACAGGGACCACGATTACTATGCTGATAATAGTTTGTATGGAGTAGTGGAAAACAAAACCCCTTTCAATCAATCTACATTTGACATAATTCTGGGATGTGCTGGTGGAACGGTCTGTCTATACAGTGCCAGTTTTGTACTCTGAGTGCCGCTGTTGATCAGGGAAGCGCAGGAGGTCGACATCCTGACGCCGCCCCTCGCAGCGCATTCATGGGTCAGAGAAGCTCCGCTTTGCTCTCGACCTGCGCATGTTTATGAACAGCACACAAGACCAATTTGGATGCAGTACGACGCCAATTATTGTTTTTTATATCATTCCACGGTTGGATACAGGTTTCAGTACTGTATATACTGAAATATCGGTGTTAACCATGAGTAATTCAGGAATACGGCTAACGAGGGGTGACGAAGGAAAGGATGTGCGCTCAGTCAAACGGCAAGTACAGCTGCTTATTGTTATTTGTTTCACTGACATGATTCTCGGACAGATTCGATATTCTGTCCCAGAGGAGACGAGAAAGGGGTCTTTTGTGGGGGATATCGCCCGGGATCTGGGAATCGAGCCGAAAAGAATGAAGGCGGGTGGAGCTCGTATTGTGAGCGGCGACAGCAGCGAATATATCGAGTTAAATTCAGACAAAGGGATTCTAGTGGTTAGAGAGCGGATAGATAGAGAGCAGCTATGCGGGCAGACATCTCCGTGTAGTTTGAGCTTTGAGGTGATTCTGTCCAATCCGATGCAGCTGCACAGTGTTATGGTGGAAATACTGGATGTTAATGACAATGCCCCCTTCTTTACCGAGAACGAGATTAAATTAGAAATTTTGGAGTCAGCACTGCCCGGGACGCGCATTTTACAGGAGAGCGCCACGGATCCTGATGTCGGCATTAATGCTCTTCAGAGCTACAAACTACATCCAGCCGACAACTTCAGTATTAAAATCCAGAGCAGTCCTGATGGTAGTAAATATGTGGACATGTTTCTACACGCGCCTTTGGACCGAGAGAAAGAGGACAGTCTGCTGCTAACACTTACTGCAGTGGACGGCGGGGAGCCGCAGAGGTCTGGCACAGTTAAAATATGTATTCAGGTTCTAGACGCGAATGACAACGTGCCCGTATTTACACAGTCTATCTACAAAGCGGAAGTAACCGAAAACGCACGAAAAGGCACCCTGGTGACTGTAGTGACCGCCACAGATGCGGACGAGGGTTCTTACGGTCAAGTGTCCTATCATTTTGCTCGCGTTTCACAGGGCTTTACGGACGTCTTCGCATTAGACGAAAACACGGGGGAAATAACCGTCACGGGACAAATTGACTACGAAAAGAACAAACATTACGAGCTCGGCGTGCAGGCGAAGGATCAAGGCGGTCATTTGGATTCCACAAAAGTAATTATTGAAGTTGTGGATGTCAATGATAATGCCCCCGTAATTGCAGTCACATCCTTCTCCAGTCCGATCTCGGAAGACTCGTTGAGCGGAACCACTGTGGCGATTGTTAATGTCAAAGATTTAGACTCGGAAAGAAACGGTAAAGTCGATTGCTCAATAAATAAAAATGTGCCATTTACAATTAAGTCATCATTAAAAAACTATTACACTCTGCTGACAGAGGGTGCTTTGGACAGGGAGAAACAGGGCGAATATAATATCACATTCACAGCTGTGGATGAGGGAACACCTCCGCTGTCCAGCAGCAAAACCATCACCCTGTCAATCTCGGACGTGAATGATAACGAACCTGTTTTTCAACAGAGCTCTTACTTCGCGAAAGTGATGGAAAACAATTTTGCTGGGACGTCTGTGTGTTCCGTGCAGGCTAGTGATCCGGACGGGGAACACAACGCGCGCATCTCCTACCTCCTCATAGATTCAGACATCAGTGGAGTCCCGGTATCATCCTACATTTCTGTTAATTCAGAAAGCGGAGTCATCCACGCAGTGCGCTCCTTTGACTACGAGCAGATAAAGGATTTCCAGTTCCGCGTAAAAGCGCAAGATGGAGGCTCTCCTCCACTCAGCAGTAATGTGACGGTTAAAATCTTTATTCAAGACCAGAACGACAACGCGCCTCAGATTCTCTACCCAGTACAAACTGGTGTCTCTCAGGTGGCTGAAATGGTGCCTCGCTCAGCAGATGTCGGCTATCTGGTCACTAAAGTGGTGGCTGTTGATGTGGACTCTGGACAGAATGCCTGGCTCTCATATAAACTGCTGAAAGCGACAGACAGGGCGCTGTTTGAAGTGGGCTCACAGAACGGAGAAATAAGAACTATACGGCAGGTGACTGATAAAGATGCTGTGAAACAAAGACTTACTGTTGTAGTGGAGGACAACGGGCAGCCCTCTCGCTCAGCTACAGTCAATGTTAACGTGGCGGTGGCGGACAGCTTCCCGGAAGTGCTCTCGGAATTCAGCGACTTTGCTCACGACAAGGATTACAACGACAACCTGACTTTTTATTTAGTCTTGGCCCTGGCTGTAGTTTCCTTCCTCTTCATTTCATCTCTAGTAGTTTTAATATCAGTAAAAATCTACAGGTGGAGGCAATCCCGCATCTTCTATCAGTCCAATCTCCCAGTTATTCCGTATTACCCGCCCCGTTACGCAGACTCTACAGGTACGGGAACTCTACAGCGCGTGTATAATTACGAGGTGTGCAGGACCACTGACTCCAGGAAGAGTGATATGAAGTATCTCAGACCCATCAGTCAGAGCCTTGTGAGCGTTGATGTCAGTGGCACAGAGACGATTCTGCAGAAGCAGGAGCAAAATGCATCTGAGGGAAAATACTCCACATTGGTGAGTTTCATGACTGATATTTGTATATTATGTATAGACACACACAGGGTGGTGCATTGTGCACAAAGTAACAAAGGAAAAGCAAAACCAGTGGCCCACAGAGCGGCATATGAAGAGTGCAGGGTGGCTAGTGGGGGTGTCAGGGGGAGGCAGCCGGCTTTCCCCTGGGACAGGCTGGTTGAGGAAGGAAGGGAGAGTGCCGAAACCAGACTCTGAAACAGTGAAACTCACACACGTTATGTCATGGCACAGGGAAAAGCTGTCAGAGTGAGAGCAGCAGCCTCCTTTTCCCTGCCAGTCTGATTTCCCCAGAGTGGTAGCTCTGCCTCCTCAGTGCTTTCAGGTGTGCAGGAGGGGGTGGCTGCTCTGGTGACTTTGCCCAGCGCCGCTCTCCAGGGTCCTGCAGCCGGGGTTTGGGATGCTGGCGCTGTCCAGGGTGCTGCACAGCCGGTCTGGGGGCGGGGTCCGGGTGTTGCACAGCCGGCCTGGGGGCGGGGTCCGGGTGCTGCACAGCCGGCCTGGGGGCGGGGTCCGGGTGCTGCACAGCCGGCCTGGGGGCGGGGTCCGGGTGCTGCACAGCCGGCCTGGGGGCGGGGTCCGGGTGCTGCACAGCCGGCCTGGGGGCGGGGCCAGGGTGCTGCGCAACCGGCCTGGGGGCGGGGTCATGGGTACGCACTATAGTGTGTGGGAGGGGCACCGAGGAGATGTTACACCTTGCTACACACTATCTAAATATGCAGGTGCAAAATGTGATATAGTTACATTACATTGAATTCATTTAGCAGACATTCTTATCCAGAGCGACTTCCATTACAGTAGAACAGAGGTGTATCCATTCAAGTTAATTCAGCAAGGCCAGGTCAGACCAGCCTCTTTTTGGTGAAAATCAAATACTTCGTGTGCTTATCTCGGTGGAGCTTCATATGTTTTTAGCTAAGTCGAACTTTAAATCTAATTAAAATTGTGTTGGTGTTTATGCTTAGGTGTAGATAGAATTATATTTCAGAAGAATGTAGTAACAATAATGTTTAATTTTCTTCTCTGCTTGTAAGAGAACGGTCCCTTCGATCAACATTTTATGTGTGCGCACCTCCCAGTGCTTTTTTACTTAAATCCGTTGGTATTTCGCCATCATTCTTAACCAATGAATAAGAAGGATAGGTGACAGCAGCAGGAAATATCATCACTACCTGTCTCTTTTAAAACTTAGTCATGCAGTACAAACTATATAAACGGCTCTTTAACGATAAACGCCAACGAATGGTCGAAGGAGAAGCATTTGAGTCTTTTAAGGTTCATCTTATAAAAGGAAATATTCTGACCGATCGGTAATTTGGAAGAGAAGTACAGCAGAATGGTTAAGATGTAGCTTGTATTTCACAGCATTTCACACGTGTTCTTCCACATCAGGACTCTGAGCGCCGCTGTTGATCAGTGAAGTGAATTTGCCGGGGAAATAGTGTGCAGAAGGCCCTCCCATTTCTCTGCGCTGTGTGTGTGAGAGACAGTCTGAAAGCGGAAAGACGGAGACACACTGCACACAGCGCTTGGATTACGGATCCCTGTGGTTGGAGCAGATATCCGTGGAAATTGATTTGGTTCCTTTAGATTTTCTTATTTCCTGACTCGGATTTGCCTTTGCTTAGCTGTGGAAACTGCACTATGAATATGAGAAATACAGCGCTGATTCGATCGGATACCATCGGTTCGCAAATGTACAAGATACTGCGATGGCAAGTACTGTTAATATGCTTTACATATTTTTGCCATGTTGCTGTTGGCCAGATTCGTTATTCTATTCCGGAGGAAATGAAAAAAGGGTCGCTGATAGGCAATGTTGCCCAAGACCTGGGACTGGAAGTGGAAAGACTGCGGTCAGGTCGCGCCCGTATCGTGAGCGGAGACAGCATCCAGTACGCAGAGCTCAAAGCAGACAAAGGGATTTTGGTTGTTAGCGAGAGAATAGACCGAGAGCAGCTTTGTGGGGAGATTTCTCCATGTAGTTTTAGTTTCGAAATTATTCTCGAAAATCCGATGGAATTGCATCACATTACCATAGAAATTTTGGATGTAAACGATAATACTCCCATGTTCCCGAAAAATGAGATCAGGCTGGAAATCAGCGAAGCAGCTGCGCCGGGTGCGCGCTTTGTGTTAGGGAGCGCGGATGACCCTGATGTGGGACTAAACGCGCTTCAGAACTATGTTTTAACACCAACTGATAATTTCATTCTGAAGCAGCACGCCAATCCGGACGGAGTTAAATATGCAGAAATGGTCCTTCAAAAACCCTTAGATAGGGAGGAGCAGCCCCGCCTTTCCCTAAAGTTAATCGCTGTGGATGGCGGCGACCCGCAGAAATCTGGTACAGTGAATATAGAAGTTACGGTTCTAGACGCTAATGACAATGCGCCCGTGTTTAACCAATCAGTTTACAGGGCGACTGTATTAGAAAACGCATCAAAAGGCACGTATATCACAACCGTTAATGCGACTGATGCGGATAGCGAGTCAAATGGGTTAATAACCTACTCGTTCTCAAACCTAAAAGGGAATTTGGCAGACGTATTCACTTTAGATCAAAACACCGGTACTATATTAGTTGCGGGACAAATAGATTATGAAAAAGTAAAGAAATACGAAATCAGAATTGAAGCGAAAGATCAAGGTGGTTTCGCAGATTCTTGTAAAGTTATAGTTGAAGTTATCGATGTCAATGACAACTCGCCCATAATAAATGTCATGTCATTCTCGAGCCCCGTATCCGAAGATTCCCCACCTGGAACAACCATAGCTATTTTTAATGTGAAAGATCTTGATACAGGCGAAAATGGCCAAGTTAGCTGTTCAATTCAGCAACGTATTCCCTTCACGATAAAATCATCTTTAAGAAATTATTACACTTTGGAAACTGACGCGAGTCTTGATCGTGAGAGTGTGATGGAGTATAACGTCACCGTACTTGCGACAGACTCGGGTTCCCCACCTTTGTCCACTTCAAACACATTGAACGTTAAAGTAGCAGATGTGAATGACAATGCCCCAGTATTTCCCCGCGATGCGTACACTTCTTACGTGACCGAGAATAACTCCCCGGGCCTGTCTGTATGTACTGTCAGCGCTCGGGATTTTGACTGGAATCAGAATGCCCGGATCTCCTATTTTCTTGAAGAAACTGTCGTGTCAGGAACACCGATCTCTGCTTATTTTTCCATAAATTCGGAGAGCGGAGTTATATCTGCAGTGCGCACTTTTGATTATGAGCAAATCAAACAGTTCAAACTAGTTATTAGGGCACAAGATGGAGGCTCTCCTCCACTCAGCAGTAATGTGACGGTTAAAATCTTTATTCAAGACCAGAACGACAACGCGCCTCAGATTCTCTACCCAGTACAAACTGGTGTCTCTCAGGTGGCTGAAATGGTGCCTCGTTCAGCAGATGTGGGCTATCTGGTCACTAAAGTGGTGGCTGTTGATGTGGACTCTGGACAGAATGCGTGGCTCTCATATAAACTGCTGAAAGCGACAGACAGGGCGCTGTTTGAAGTGGGCTCACAGAACGGAGAAATAAGAACTATACGGCAGGTGACTGATAAAGATGCTGTGAAACAAAGACTTACTGTTGTAGTGGAGGACAACGGGCAGCCCTCTCGCTCAGCTACAGTCAACGTTAACGTGGCGGTGGCGGACAGCTTCCCGGAAGTGCTCTCGGAATTCAGCGACTTTGCTCACGACAAGGATTACAACGACAACCTGACTTTTTATTTAGTCTTGGCCCTGGCTGTAGTTTCCTTCCTCTTCATTTCATCTCTAGTAGTTATAATATCAGTAAAAATCTACAGGTGGAGGCAATCCCGCATCTTCTATCAGTCCAATCTCCCAGTTATTCCGTATTACCCGCCCCGTTGCGCAGACTCTGCAGGTACGGGAACTCTACAGCACGTGTATAATTACGAGGTGTGTAGGACCACTGACTCCAGGAAGAGTGACTGTAAGTTTATCAGACCCTGTAGCCAGAGCGTTTTGATAGTGGACCCCAGCGCTACAGAAACCATGCAGCGCGTGCAGACAGAGAAAAACATCCTGGACGAGCCGGAGTCGCCGCTACAGGTGAGGATCTTAGATTAAACATTTTTGATATAGTTCAGTATTATCATGGTAACCATTTGGAGATAATTAAAAATAAGGCAATCCACATCTGCGGTATTTTTTCACGCCTGTAATAAAATTACCAACATCTAATGTGGCTATTACTGATTAATGTTTTAAGGCAAATGGACCCACCCGTCTTTGTATTAATTCATAATTTATTTACATGTCGGTGCTTCGGAACTTACCAGTTTTGCGATTTTTAGTGTTTGGTTCTGGAATGTTCTCCATGAGTGCGGCAGTGGTAATGAGCGGGACTGGCGATGCGACAGATGGTCGTTGGATTCCAGGTTGGACACTGTTCTATCATTGAATGACGCAATTAAACGCATGATATGCATGTAGCAATGCAAGCCGGAAATGTGGTGAGGAAATGCAATATCATTCTCCCAGTGGCTAAATACAACTTTTTGCATTGTCTGCACAAAGGTCATGAACAGTTCTGTGCTGATAAAGACAATGATACAGTGCACTGTTCTGGGTCGGTTTCTTGCTTGCAGGCTACATCCTTGAACTTCGGGCATTGTGCAGAATCTGTACGTACAAGTATTAATGCAATTAACGCAATTAACTGTGTATGTGTTTCTTGGTTTATGGGTTGTCATTGGTAACATAGTTTCATTGAATATGTGAAATACATTTTCCAAATTGTGCTCAATAATCTTCACAGCTCACATTGCAAATGTTTTTATTTCTTTATTGTGGCTGTTGTTACACTTGGCTTTTGTTCAGCGTTTTGATATAGTAGGATGTTATTGTTAGTACTCGGGTATTTAGTTCCTTTAAGCAAAGGCAAATTGCATTAGTGCTTTAGTGGTGTTACATGTACTCTCTTGCCTATAAATATTTTAGCCAGGTGTGGCTCTATTGCTGAAGTTAATCAGGTGAGTGCACCTATGTTCTCCCCACTGTAAATCACTCTGGATACGAAATGACAGTAATGTAATGTAACTGTGGGTGTCGCTGTTGATCGGTGCAGTTCTGTTTGTGGCGCATTGGCTGGCAGTGGAGGGCGCTCCCATTCTGTGCAAGAGCGACGGCAGAGCCTCTTACAGTGCAGCCCATACAGCCTTGTGTTACGCGTCGCAGAGGCGGAAAGTGGACTGAATGAAAACTATCGACATTTTGCTGTCTCTGTGAGTGAGTAACCCGTGGAAATCGTTGTGAGAAGAATTCCCTGATCACGGATAATACCAGTGTTTTATTCTTCTGAAAATATGAGACGGAATTTGAGTTCGAAACTGCGATGGCAAGTACTGCTCTTTTTGGTTATGTATTTCAGTCATGTTGTGAGTGGACAGATTCGGTATTCTATCCCAGAAGAACTGAAGAAAGGGTCGTTTGTTGGAAATATCGGGCAAGATTTGGGTTTAGATGCGGAAAGGCTGCGGTCAGGTCGAGCTCGTATCGTGAGCGGAGACAGCATCCAGTACGCAGAGCTACGGACAGACAAAGGGATTTTGGTTGTCAGCGAGAGAATAGACCGAGAGCAGCTTTGTGGGGAGATTTCTCCCTGTAGCTTCAGTTTCGAAATCATTCTTGAAAATCCCGTGGAATTGCACCGTGTTACCGTTGAAATTCTTGATATAAACGATAATGCTCCGACCTTTCCGAGAAATGAAATTACATTAGAAATGAGCGAAGCAGCTGCGCCGGGTGCGCGCTTTGTGTTAGGGAGCGCGGATGACCCTGATGTGGGACTAAACGCGCTTCAGAACTATGTTTTAACACCAACTGATAATTTCATTCTGAAGCAGCACGCCAATCCGGACGGAGTTAAATATGCAGAAATGGTCCTTCAAAAACCCTTAGATAGGGAGGAGCAGCCCCGCCTTTCCCTAAAGTTAATCGCTGTGGATGGCGGCGACCCGCAGAAATCTGGTACAGTGAATATAGAAGTTACGGTTCTAGACGCTAATGACAATGCGCCCGTGTTTAACCAATCAGTTTACAGGGCGACTGTATTAGAAAACGCATCAAAAGGCACGTATATCACAACCGTTAATGCGACTGATGCGGATAGCGAGTCAAATGGGTTAATAACCTACTCGTTCTCAAACCTAAAAGGGAATTTGGCAGACGTATTCACTTTAGATCAAAACACCGGTACTATATTAGTTGCGGGACAAATAGATTACGAAAGGGTTAAAAAATATGAATTTAGAATCGAAG
Source organism: Megalops cyprinoides (assembly GCF_013368585.1). Lineage (NCBI taxonomy): Eukaryota > Metazoa > Chordata > Actinopteri > Elopiformes > Megalopidae > Megalops > Megalops cyprinoides. The sequence goes on along the minus strand of NC_050598.1, from coordinate 33,540,972 downwards.
CGAAAGATCAAGGCGGTCTGGCAGACTCCAGTAAGGTTATAGTTGAAGTTATTGATGTTAATGACAACGTGCCGGTGATAAACGTCATGTCATTTTCGAGCCCGGTTTCTGAAAACGCCCCGCGGGGCACCACGATTGCCGTTGTGAATGTTAAAGATTCAGATTCTGAGGGGAATGGCCAGGTTACATGCTCCGTTAATGCTAATATCCCCTTTAGGATAAAATCTTCACTAACAAATTATTACACCTTGGTGAGTGACGCTGCATTTGATCGAGAAGCAGTGTCAGAATATAATATTACAATAACTGCGACCGACTCTGGTTCGCCTCCCCTATCCAGCACCAAAACGTTGCACCTTCAGGTGTCTGACATAAATGATAATGCTCCCGTGTTTGAGCAAGGCGCATATTCTGTGTATGCCACGGAAAATAATTCTCCTGGGTTATCTATATTTTCAGTGACAGCTAAAGACTCTGATTCGAATCAGAATGCTCGAATATCATATCTTCTGGAAGAAACGCAGGTGGATGGAACTTTCGCGTCCTCTTATTTCTCCATTAACTCTGAAACGGGAGTCATTTATGCAGTAAGGTCGTTTGATTACGAACAAATCAAACAATTTTGTTTTGTTGTTAAAGCACAAGATGGAGGATCACCGCCATTGAGCAGCAATGTGACCGTTGCTGTTGTGATTCAGGACCAGAATGACAACGCGCCTCAGATTCTCTACCCAGTACAAACCGGTGTCTCTCAGGTGGCTGAAATGGTGCCTCGCTCAGCAGATGTCGGCTATCTGGTCACTAAAGTGGTGGCTGTTGATGTGGACTCTGGACAGAATGCCTGGCTCTCATATAAACTGCTGAAAGCGACAGACAGGGCGCTGTTTGAAGTGGGCTCACAGAACGGAGAAATAAGAACTATACGGGAGGTGACTGATAAAGATGCTGTGAAACAAAGACTTACTGTTGTAGTGGAGGACAACGGGCAGCCCTCTCGCTCAGCTACAGTCAATGTTAACGTGGCGGTGGCGGACAGCTTCCCGGAAGTGCTCTCGGAATTCAGCGACTTTGCTCACGACAAGGATTACAACGACAACCTGACTTTTTATTTAGTCTTGGCCCTGGCTGTAGTTTCCTTCCTCTTCATTTCATCTCTAGTAGTTATAATATCAGTAAAAATCTACAGGTGGAGGCAATCCCGCATCTTCTATCAGTCCAATCTCCCAGTTATTCCGTATTACCCGCCCCGTTACGCAGACTCTACAGGTACGGGAACTCTACAGCACGTGTATAATTACGAGGTGTGCAGGACCACTGACTCCAGGAAGAGTGATATGAAGTATCTCAGACCCATCAGTCAAAGCCTCGTGAGTGTTGACGTCAGTGACGCAGGGACAATGCCGCACGTGCAGAAGGAGAGGGCTCTGCTCGAGACTGAGGACTCCGCAGATGAGGTGAGCGCGAGGCTGCCTTCTCTCCTCCACTCTGCCATGTATTTCTCCTCACACTCCACCTTTACTCCCGAGCAGTCCCTCATGAAACAGACAAAACATCTTGCGTAGATAAATGCATGCGTGTATATCAGTCTTTTTCGTTCTGTGAGTGCAGCATGGTATTTCAGCAGTTTGATCGTTATTGACCATTTATTTATTGTTGGTACGTCTACTTAATTCCTATTTTAGGATCATCTGGGTCTGTATGCTATATATTCCTTTTAAATTATTTTTGCAGTTAGATTAAAGAATGCTATTTTACCATTCTTGGCTTTTCTGTTATTTGCATTAATTTATCATGTGTTTATATACATTTTTATCAGTATATTTTCAGGGCAAACGTAACAGTTGATCACATTCGTATACATTTAAGGATATACACAATGTTTGCAATTTAGAAAGTGGACTCACGGTGCCGCTGTTGATCGTTGGGGTAACAGTGTGTTAATATAGACTCTGGAGGACCTTCCTTATTATTGCACTTTATAAGAGCGACGCAGAGCCGCTCACAGATTGCAGTCTGGATCACGCTCCGCGGACGCCACACGCCGCCCCTACTTTACGGAAAAATCGCAAGGATCTCATTCTCTGTTGCGAAATACCAACCGTAACGCATTTCTCACAAATTCGAGTTGGATTTACTGTGTTTTGCGACGGGGAAGACAGTTTGACATCCGAACAATGAAACGGCAAGTGCAGTTCTTCATTCTGAGAGTGTTTTGTATAGACGCTGTTTTCGGCCATGTTAGATACTCAGTGCCGGAGGAGATGGCAAAGGGCTCTTTCGTTGGGAATATTGCTCAGGATTTAGGACTGGATGTTAAAAGGTTGGCGCGTGGAGGAGCTCGCATATTTGCGGGAGAAAGCGGTGAATATATAGAACTCATCCGAGACAAGGGGATCTTAGTAGTACAGGAAAGAATAGACCGAGAATCCCTTTGCGGACAAACGTCGCCTTGTTCCGTACATTTTGATATTGTTCTTGATTATCCGATAGAGTTTCACCCGGTTACTGTAGAAATTATTGATATTAACGATAACAGTCCCGTGTTTCCTTACAAAGATATTAAAATAGAAATAAGCGAGTCCGCTCTACCGGGGGCGAGGTTTGTGCTGGAGAGCGCCGTGGATCCGGATGTGGGGATAAATACACTGCAGAATTACACGCTGAAACCCACTGATCATTTCGCGGTCAAATTACAATCGCAGCCGGACGGTAGTAAACATGTAGAAATGGTGCTGGATAAACCCCTCGATCGGGAAAGACAAGAGCACCTCTCACTGTTATTAACCGCAGTAGACGGTGGAAGTCCGCAGCTTTCTGGCACTGTTAAAATACACATCACTGTGCTGGATGCCAACGACAACCCGCCTGCTTTCACCCAGAGAGTTTACAAAGCGACAGTGGGAGAAAACGTCTCAAAGGGCACGTCGCTGCTATCAGTCAGCGCCACCGACAGCGATACAGGGCTTTATGGTAATGTCACCTATTCTATCTCCCGAGGTAAAGATGGCTTTGGTGAAATATTTGACATCAATCCAACGACTGGGGAAGTAATGATCGCCGGAGAAATAGATTACGAGAAAATAAAAAGCTATCAGATCAACGTCCAGGCAAAAGATGGGGGTGGTCTCATTGATTCCAGCAAAATTATAGTTGACATCATCGACGTTAATGATAATCGACCTGTCATATCGGTCGTCTCATTCTCTAATTCAGTATTGGAGAATGCGATGCCTGGGACAGTTATAGCTGCGATTAAAGTCCACGACGTGGATTCGGGTAAAAACGGAAACGTGCGCTGCTCCATCGATACGAACAGCCCCTTTAAAATAGCATCGTCTTCTAATAATTTCTATAGCTTAGTGACAGACGGTCCGCTGGATCGCGAAACCGTCCCTGAGTATAATATCACTGTCACAGCCACAGATGAAGGCCGTCCTCCGCTGTCAATTAACCGCACTTTAAACTTAAAAGTCTCCGACGTTAATGACAATTACCCCGTTTTTCAGCGCAGCTCCTATCAGGGTTTTGTAACTGAGAACAACGTCCCGGGTGTTTCTATATTCTCTATCACAGCTAGTGACGCCGATTGGAACCAGAATGCTCGTGTTTCATATATACTAGAGGATGGGATAGTGAATGGCTTGCCTGTCTCCTCATATGTGTCTGTTAACTCTGACAGTGGAGTCATCCACGCAGTGCGCTCCTTTGACTACGAGCAGATAAAGGATTTCCGGTTCCGCGTAAAAGCGCAAGATGGAGGCACTCCGCCACTCAGCAGTAATGTGACGGTTAAAATCTTTATTCAAGACCAGAACGACAACGCGCCTCAGATTCTCTACCCAGTACAAACTGGTGTCTCTCAGGTGGCTGAAATGGTGCCTCGCTCAGCAGATGTCGGCTATCTGGTCACTAAAGTGGTGGCTGTTGATGTGGACTCTGGACAGAATGCCTGGCTCTCATATAAACTGCTGAAAGCGACAGACAGGGCGCTGTTTGAAGTGGGCTCACAGAACGGAGAAATAAGAACTATACGGCAGGTGACTGATAAAGATGCTGTGAAACAAAGACTTACTGTTGTAGTGGAGGACAACGGGCAGCCCTCTCGCTCAGCTACAGTCAATGTTAACGTGGCGGTGGCGGACAGCTTCCCGGAAGTGCTCTCGGAATTCAGCGACTTTGCTCCCGACAAGGATTACAACGACAACCTGACTTTTTATTTAGTCTTGGCCCTGGCTGTAGTGTCGTTTCTTTTCATCCTTTCCATAATAGCCATAGTGTCAGTAAAATGCTACAGATGGAGATGTGATCGATTATTTTATAAATCCAGCGCCAATCTCCCCGTCATTCCGTATTATCCGCCGCTATACGCAGACTCTACAGGTACGGGAACTCTACAGCACGTGTATAATTACGAGGTGTGCAGGACCACTGACTCCAGGAAGAGTGATATGAAGTACATCAGACCTTGCAGTCAGAGCGTCATTAGTCTGGACGCCAGTGGAACGCAGACACTGCCGCACGTGCAGGAGAAAGGGACCAATGAGGATTCAGATGATCAGGTGAGCCTTTCTGAGAGAAACCGTTACACATTAAGCCCATAGTTTCCCTGCCTTCTTTCATTTTCATACATGATTTTCTTGCCATTGTGTATGCATACTCATATCTGTATAGTTCATTTGACCTTTGTTGACGATTTTAAAATGTTAACATTGACATCAGTATATGTCATTAAATTAGTTAAATTAGCAATCATTTTTATATCGACACGTAAAACATGTGTTGATAAACAAAATTAATGTGGTGTGTTGAACACAAATAATGGATCTTGTGTTTTTACACCGTTATTGGAATTGCTGAAGACAATCTGTTTCCAAACAATCGGGAAAAGGAGTTTGCCATTTTGACGGAAGGAAATGTTTACATTGAAATACGTGTAATGCATTTTCAAAGCGAAATTTTGAACGTTCACCAGACATCATAAACAACTTATTTGGGGATTGCTCGTCATTTATTTTGCTTTTGTAATCTGAAGTTCATTCTTTGGGGAGTTGAACTCAGTGGTCCTTTAAAAATCAAATATATTTCCTCCCTGATTTCTCGCCTTCTGTTTTGTCTTTAGTAGCAGATCCACAATAATCTCGGCACTGTGTATCACGAGTTTAAAGATACTTAAGTGCGATTTTAGTGCAAGAATGTTTTTGCTCATCTTGTTTTTGCTCTCCATTAGCATTACCTAGACTTCCATTTCTCGTTTCGAATTGAATTCGATTTTAATATTTTGATTACGTCAGTGGAGCATATTGGGAACTTGCCAGAATACATTAGGATTTTCTGACACAAGAGGAGCGGGCATGAACAGGGTTTGCTCTTTGGCGGGTATTTCGAACGGTCACACTTCTGTAAACCCAACTGCAGTCAACCTGAAGTATTTTCCGGGAATCAGTAATTCAAACCAGATTCATGCTTATCAAAACTGTCAATACACTTGTTGTTGTATATATACGATGTGTTGCGTGTGTACATTTTAACACAACATGTTCGCTTAAAACGGCCCCCTTTTTAAAGCGTGTATTTGGCAGTGCAGGTTTTGGACTCTGCGCGCCGCTGTTGATCGGCGCGGTGCTGTTGGAGAGCAGATTTCCAGCAGAACCTCCCCCATCATCTCCTCACAGAGAGAAAGCTGCGCGCTGCGCCAGCAGTCGCGCTTACTAACCTCGGAGGTCTGAGCTGCGCTTTTATTGTCGCTACAAAACCGAGCGGTGGAATATTTTCTTTCATAACCTGGGATTACAAAACATCTTCAATATTACGACGCTCTGTAGGGATTAAATTGTGTTCGCCTTCTCAGTTCACCGTGAGGATCTCGAGCAGAACAATGACACGGCGAGTACTGCTGTTTATCTCTGTTCTTTCTCTCGGTTCAGTGCATGGGCAGGTTAGCTACTCCATACCGGAGGAAATGCCTAAAGGGTCGTTAGTCGGTAATATAGTGCAAGATTTGGGGCTGGATGTAAAAAGGCTGAAGTCGGGTAGCGCTCGGGTTTATACCGGAGACAGCGCTGAATACATAGAGCTAAATAAAGACAGTGGAGTCCTGCTTATTAAAGACAGAATAGACCGCGAAGCTCTGTGCGGAAAGACGAGCCCCTGCGCTTTGCACTTCCAGATCATTCTGGAAAATCCTATGGAATTACATCGAGTGACTGTCGAGATCCTGGACGTAAACGACAACGCACCGACTTTTAAAAAGAGCGAATTGAGATTTGAAATAAGCGAATCGGCTCTAACTGGAGCAAAATTCATGCTGGAGAGAGCAATGGATCCGGATGTTGGTGTTAACGGCCTGCAAAGCTACTCGCTGAAACCCACCGATAATTTTCTCTTAAAACTGCATAATCAACCAGACGGTAGTAAAAAGGTAGAAATGGTTCTACAGAAACCGCTCGATAGGGAAAAGCAGGAAGAGCTGTCTCTGTTATTAACAGCGATAGATGGCGGAGATCCGCAGATGTCCGGCACGGTGCGGATACTTATCACTGTGCTCGATGTAAATGACAATGCGCCCGTTTTTAAACAGGAGGTTTATAAGGCCTCTGTAATCGAGAATGCGCCTAAAGGCACCGTTTTAACTACAGTCAGCGCCACTGATGCTGATAAAGGACAAAATGGGCAAATTACCTATTTTATTTCAAATCATATCGATGGTGCATCTGACCTGTTTGAGATAAATGAAAATAATGGGGAGGTGAAATTAGTCGGTCAGGTAGATTATGAAAAAGATAAACATTACGAAATTGATATTGAAGCGAAGGATCAGGGTGGGCTGTCAGATTCTTGTAAAATTGTCGTCGATGTTATGGATGTGAATGACAACAGCCCTGTAATCAACGTCATGTCAAAGTCAGGATCAATACCAGAGGACACTCCTCTTAACAAAGTGATTGCAATGATCAGTGTTCAAGATCCGGACTCTGAGAATAACGGTCATGTCAGATGTATTATCACTGAAAATATTCCGTTTACAATTGAATCAACTTCAAGTGACTTCTACAGCCTAGCAACGCTTTTACCGCTGGACAGAGAGACGGACTCTGAGTTTAACATCAGTGTAACCTGCTCTGATGAGGGAGTGCCCTCTCTCTCCAACAGCGTCACTCTCTCCGTACAAATATCAGATGTGAACGACAACGCGCCGGTCTTTGAGAGGAGATCATATGAAGCTCACGTTAAAGAGAACAACAGTCCAGGCCTCTCCATATTTTCAGTAAAGGCCAGAGACGCTGACTGGAACCAGAATGCTCGTGTTTCATATATACTAGAGGATGGGATAGTGAATGGCTTGCCTGTCTCCTCATATGTGTCTGTTAACTCTGACAGTGGAGTCATCCACGCAGTGCGCTCCTTTGACTACGAGCAGATAAAGGATTTCCAGTTCCGCGTAAAAGCGCAAGATGGAGGCACTCCGCCACTCAGCAGTAATGTGACGGTTAAAATCTTTATTCAAGACCAGAACGACAACGCGCCTCAGATTCTCTACCCAGTACAAACTGGTGTCTCTCAGGTGGCTGAAATGGTGCCTCGTTCAGCAGATGTGGGCTATCTGGTCACTAAAGTGGTGGCTGTTGATGTGGACTCTGGACAGAATGCCTGGCTCTCATATAAACTGCTGAAAGCGACAGACAGGGCGCTGTTTGAAGTGGGCTCACAGAACGGAGAAATAAGAACTATACGGCAGGTGACTGATAAAGATGCTGTGAAACAAAGACTTACTGTTGTAGTGGAGGACAACGGGCAGCCCTCTCGCTCAGCTACAGTCAACGTTAACGTGGCGGTGGCGGACAGCTTCCCGGAAGTGCTCTCGGAATTCAGCGACTTTGCTCACGACAAGGATTACAACGACAACCTGACTTTTTATTTAGTCTTGGCCCTGGCTGTAGTTTCCTTCCTCTTCATTTCATCTCTAGTAGTTATAATATCAGTAAAAATCTACAGGTGGAGGCAATCCCGCATCTTCTATCAGTCCAATCTCCCAGTTATTCCGTATTACCCGCCCCGTTACGCAGACTCTACAGGTACGGGAACTCTACAGCACGTGTATAATTACGAGGTGTGCAGGACCACTGACTCCAGGAAGAGTGATATGAAGTACATCAGACCTTGCAGTCAGAGCGTCATTAGTCTGGACGCCAGTGGAACGCAGACACTGCCGCACGTGCAAGAGAAAGGGACCAATGAGGATTCAGAGAACTGGGTGAGCTTTGTGGATTTAAATTAGTCTTTAACTGTGGATTTCTTTCTTCTCTGTGGTACTTTGCAAGTTGTTTTTAATTGACATGTCCAAGAATGTCACCTCGTTGTACTAATCTCTCGTGTGTATTACAACACAATTATGTTTATTTTCTGAATTTACTATGCTCATTTATGTATCATGCAGAAAACTCATTTCTCTAACAGCGCGTTTCTACAGCATCAGAATAATCACATCATTTTGCTGCGTATTTTCATTATTGTTGAACCTAATTTATGATTGTTTTAAAATAGATCGCTTCTATTTTAACAGGCAGGCTAAAACGTTTAAATTAAAATATCGGGTTTACCTTCTCGTGGTGAAAAAGTTAACATTCATCAGCCGTCACTCACAAGCACAAGAGCAAGACGAAAGAATTCTCTGGTTATATTCATTTTACTTTTCCTGTGTGAAGATTTCACTGCTAAAATCAGCGTCTCTGTAATGATATAATAGTTCGGTGTATGGCCATTCTCCGGTTAGTCATGTGAGGTGAAGGTCGCATCGTTTCCTATTCAAAACGCACTCTTTCGTTTCTGTATTATCGATTATTTTATTTCCATCTCTGTTAATTTGTTGTAGATAAATACGACACACTGCACAACTGTAATGTAAGCATTCCTAATTTCAGTATAATATGTGTGTTCTAAAGATATTTGTTCAATTTATATTATCACCTTTTCTGTCCATGCATGTCAGTGTTATCCACGTTCTCAAATGAAGTGTATCCGTTTACTGGATTACTGTCTTGTTGACATTATACTGGAGCACTGTGGACACGTGCCTCAAAATATATTTGAATTTTGTGGTACAAAAGAACGGCTATGACGACGCTTTGTTTTGGCGAATATTTTGAATACAAACATTATTAAATCAAAAGACTTGAATTTTACTTTTTCCTCATGGCGAAGTCTGCATTTTATACTGAAACATATAAAATTGGAAGTCACCAAATCAAATGAGATTTGTCCATCAAAACTTTCAGTACGCCTGTTCTAGTCTTTCATGATTACAATGTTTTATGTACATAAAGTTTAAACACACATTGCACACTGTAAATACTAACTTGCTTTTACTGTTTGCATTCTTGCAGTGCAGTAGCCTGTTTGGACTCTGAGCGCCGCTGTTGATCGGTGTGATGTTTGGGACGGATTTGTAGCAGGACCTCCTTCTCATCTCCGTAAGAGAGAGAGAAAGAGCCTCGCGCAGTCCCTCCTTCAAACCGCGGAGGACTGGAGCTGCAATTCTTGGTTTACAATCGAACCGATCGTGGCCATAATCATTTTCTGCTTTAAACTTGGATTACAGTACATCCTGAATATTGCTATATTTAACGGGCAACATTTTGTTCGCACGCTCATTTCAGCAGGAGGATCTCGAGCAGAACAATGACACGGCGAGTACTGCTGTTTATCTCTGTTCTTTCTCTCGGTTCAGTGCATGGGCAGGTTAGCTACTCCATACCGGAGGAAATGCCTAAAGGGTCGTTAGTCGGTAATATAGTGCAAGATTTGGGGCTGGATGTAAAAAGGCTGAAGTCGGGTAACGCTCGGGTTTATACCGGAGACAGCGCTGAATACATAGAGCTAAATAAAGACAGAGGAGTCCTGCTTATTAAAGACAGAATAGACCGCGAAGCTCTGTGCGGAAAGACGAGCCCCTGCGCTTTGCACTTCCAGATCATTCTGGAAAATCCTATGGAATTCTATCAAATAACTGTGGAAATCACAGATATTAATGATAACCCACCGACTTTTAAAAAGAGCGAATTGAGATTTGAAATAAGCGAATCGGCTCTAACTGGAGCAAAATTCATGCTGGAGAGAGCAATGGATCCGGATGTTGGTGTTAACGGCCTGCAAAGCTACTCGCTGAAACCCACCGATAATTTTCATTTGAAACTATACAATCAACCAGACGGTGGTAAAAATGTAGAAATGGTTCTACAGAAACCGCTCGATAGGGAAAAGCAGGAAGAGCTGTCTCTGTTATTAACAGCGATAGATGGCGGAGATCCGCAGATGTCCGGCACGGTGCGGATACTTATCACTGTGCTCGATGCCAATGATAATGCGCCTGTTTTTAAACAGGAGGTTTATAAGGCCTCTGTAACCGAGAATGCGCCTAAAGGAACCGTTTTAACTACAGTTAGCGCATCTGACGCAGATCAAGGTTCGAACGGAAAAGTAATATATTCTATTTCTAACACCTTAGACGACATGGTCGAACAGTTTGAAATTGATCAAGATACTGGTGTTTTGAAATTAATCGGAGATTTAGATTATGAAAAAGCAAGTCAATATCAAATTAACATACAGGCTAGAGATCATGGAGGGTTATCGGATTCCTGTAAGGTAATTGTTGATGTGATTGATACAAATGATAATAAACCAACTATTAATATCATGTCGAAATCAAAAACAATTTCCGAAAATTCGAATCCTGGAACAGTAATTGCCATCCTCAAAATACAAGACCCGGACTCTGACAACAATGGCAAAGTCAAGTGCGTTACAAACGAAAATATTCCGATAACTATTACATCGACATCAAATAATTTCTTCAGTTTGGTGACTGACAGCGTGCTGGACAGAGAGACGGACTCTGAGTTTAACATCAGTGTAACCTGCTCTGATGAGGGAGTGCCCTCTCTCTCCAACAGCGTCACTCTCTCCGTACAAATATCAGATGTGAACGACAACGCGCCGGTCTTTGAGAGGAGATCATATGAAGCTCACGTTAAAGAGAACAACAGTCCAGGCCTCTCCATATTTTCAGTAAAGGCCAGAGACGCTGACTGGAACCAGAATGCTCGTGTTTCATATATACTAGAGGATGGGATAGTGAATGGCGTGTCTGTCTCCTCATATGTGTCTGTTAACTCTGACAGTGGAGTCATCCACGCAGTGCGCTCCTTTGACTACGAGCAGATAAAGGATTTCCGGTTCCGCGTAAAAGCGCAAGATGGAGGCTCTCCTCCACTCAGCAGTAATGTGACGGTTAAAATCTTTATTCAAGACCAGAACGACAACGCGCCTCAGATTCTCTACCCAGTACAAACTGGTGTCTCTCAGGTGGCTGAAATGGTGCCTCGTTCAGCAGATGTCGGCTATCTGGTCACTAAAGTGGTGGCTGTTGATGTGGACTCTGGACAGAATGCCTGGCTCTCATATAAACTGCTGAAAGCGACAGACAGGGCGCTGTTTGAAGTGGGCTTACAGAACGGAGAAATAAGAACTATACGGCAGGTGACTGATAAAGATGCTGTGAAACAAAGACTTACTGTTGTAGTGGAGGACAACGGGCAGCCCTCTCGCTCAGCTACAGTCAATGTTAACGTGGCGGTGGCGGACAGCTTCCCGGAAGTGCTCTCGGAATTCAGCGACTTTGCTCCCGACAAGGATTACAACGACAACCTGACTTTTTATTTAGTCTTGGCACTGGCTGTAGTGTCGTTTCTTTTCATCCTTTCCATTATAGCCATAGTGTCAGTAAAATGCTACAGATGGAGACGTGATCGATTATTTTATAAATCCAGCGCCAATCTCCCCGTTATTCCGTATTATCCGCCGCTATACGCAGACTCTACAGGTACGGGAACTCTACAGCACGTGTATAATTACGAGGTGTGCAGGACCACTGACTCCAGGAAGAGTGATATGAAGTACATCAGACCTTGCAGTCAGAGCGTCATTAGTCTGGACGCCAGTGGAACACAGACACTGCCGCACGTGCAGGAGAAAGGGACCAATGAGGATTCAGATGATCAGGTGAGCTTTGCGCATTGAAGGCAGTCCTCTGAGGTCAGTGACACTCTGCATCATTTTGTGTCAGTTAATGTCACATTTTCTTGATCTGTCCGTGAGGGTCCCTTTTTGTACTGCTGTTTATTTCCGTAAATATTGAGAAAAGGTTAGTTTTCTTTGCACTTCACTGTAAGCTCCTGAGCCTCTTTTGTGAAAATGAATATAATTATTCATGTCTGTAAGCAACACAGCAGTTTCTGGTACTCGTTTGAAATACTGTGCGTCAACACCCACAGCACAATTTAGTTACAGTGTAGATGCATTTCTTTGTTTTTTATTTTATTTTATTTTTTTAAACAGCATTTGAAAACTTGTTCAACGTGTCACCTTTTATATGTAAATCCAGAGTGGCATTTGTCTGGAAGACAGAGAGTATACTGTTTAATGGCTGCACAGCCACCACACTGAGACCCAGGGGACAGGTAGCAGGAGGGGAGGGTGAGGAAGATGACAGAATCAGAAGGCATAATAATGATAATTATAAAGGCGACATCATGCCAAAAGGCCATTTACTCACCATACTGTGTTCTCTGTTTATTATGGAGTAACTCATCTGCTGTAAAGAGATCATCACTCTCTCTGTCCCTGGTTTGTATTGGAACGATACCAGTCTCTGATGACACTTAACTCCAGGCAAGTAATTTCATAGAGTTAGAGTTCTTTTTAAAGGGACACTTTCTGGTGTCACATTGAAATGTGCTTTAAACAAACTCACTTTTATCATTCACTTCTGTTCGCAGGACCTATATTGAAATTGCCTCTGCAATCCAGGTTATACATTTTTGAAAGTGTTTAATATCTCTCTGATCTTCCTGACTGAGACTATTTAAAATAAATTATGGAAGCCATCATTTATGTCACTGTCTGTGGATTTCTCCTGCAGCTCTCTCTATCAGTCATATATCTGCATCCTGTAGCCTTCTTACTGATTACTTTATTTAACCAATCTCAGTGCTCCGTTTTTGATGCGTTTGTGATTTTACATTTAATCAGGTTCCGTTGAAACATTATGATCCAGAGGTATTGAGACAGAAACTGCATTTAATTCCAGGGTTAGAGTGATGCTGTTCTGCTGCGAGGGTTAATGCTGCAGCTGTTCTGCTGCGAGGGTTAATGCTGCAGCTGTTCTGCTGCGAGGGTTAATGTTGTAGCCTTTTTGCACAGTCCTCTTCTTGAGATGTAAGACTGCTTTTCCCACAGTCCTTCTGTGCTCTAAACTCATGCTGGTAACATTTTTATGATATTATGGGGCAGCAGTGTGCTGGAAAGGAGCAGGTCTTGTAACCAAAAGGTGGCTGATTTGATTCCTCACTGGGACACTGCTGCTGTACCCCTGGGCAAGGTGCTTATCCCACAGTTGCCTCAGTAAATATCCAGCTGTGTAAACAGTTAAAATTCTGACCTATGTAAGTCCCCCTGCATAAATGTGTCTGCTACATGACAATAATGTAATAAAATGTATTATGATTTACATGCACATTTTGACTTTAAGATATGCTTTTATCCAGAGTTAGTGAGCAAGGTACTTTCATGTTCATAATCGGTCACATGAACAACCTTGCACGTGCCGGTTTTACGGCATCCCCGCGTGCTGCTTTTCACCGTCACCTGGTTACAGATACAGGAAATTCGGAGCTTTACGTTGAATGGTTTCTTCTCAGCAGAGCACCATGGAGACTTCTTTAAGCCGCCGTCTTTCTGAAGTGTAAGGGTAGAAGAGCTTGTATGATAAGAGGTTGATCTTTGGCCCTGCTGTTTAGTGGCAAACTGTGATATCGAGTAATTTGTAATGGAAATTTACTTGGATTTCATCTACGATTAAAACGGCCTTTCTGTTTTTAACTGATCACGTTAAAATTCTTCCAGAAAAGTCATCTGGAAAAAAGCCCGCAATACCTTGTGTTTGCTATTTATATTTAAATAATATCCTAGTTTATAAAGCAGGTATATTGCAGTGCATTATTTGGACTCTGCGCGCCGCTGTTGATCGGCGCGGTGCTGGTTGTGAGCAGATTTCCAGCAGAACCTCTCCTGCCATATTCTATAAAAGAGCGAAAGAGCCGCACGCAGCGCCAGCGGTCCCTCTTACGAACCGCTGAAGTCTTCAGCAGAGCTTCTTTTGTTACAAATGAATCGCAAGACGGGATACATTTAAAACTGGAATTACAAAACGCTCTCAATATAACGCATGTTTTTACGGGTTTTTACTGTGCTCTCGTGATTGTTTCGGCAGGAGGATCTCGAGCAGAACAATGACACGGCGAGTACTGCTGTTTATCTCTGTTCTTTCTCTCGGTTCAGTGCATGGGCAGGTTAGCTACTCCATACCGGAGGAAATGCCTAAAGGGTCGTTAGTCGGTAATATAGTGCAAGATTTGGGGCTGGATGTAAAAAGGCTGAAGTCGGGTAGCGCTCGGGTTTATACCGGAGACAGCGCTGAATACATAGAGCTAAATAAAGACAGAGGAGTCCTGCTTATTAAAGACAGAATAGACCGCGAAGCTCTGTGCGGAAAGACGAGCCCCTGCGCTTTGCATTTCCAGATCATTCTGGAAAATCCGATCGAATATTTTGGCATCACAGTAGAAATCAAAGATATCAACGATAACGCACCGATTTTTAAAAAGGGTGAAATGAGGTTTGAAATAAGCGAATCGGCTCTAACGGGAGCAAAATTCATGCTGCAAAGAGCAATGGATCCGGATGTTGGTGTTAACGGCCTTCAAAGCTACTCGCTGAAACCCACCGATAATTTTCATTTGAAACTATACAATCAACCAGACGGTGGTAAAAATGTAGAAATGGTTCTACAGAAACCGCTCGATAGGGAAAAGCAGGAAGAGCTGTCTCTGTTATTAACAGCGATAGATGGCGGAGATCCGCAGATGTCCGGCACGGTGCGGATACTTATCACTGTGCTCGATGCCAATGATAATACGCCCGTTTTTACGCAAGAGGTTTATAAGGCCTCTGTAACCGAGAATGCGCCTAAAGGAACCGTTTTAACTACAGTTAGCGCATCTGACGCAGATCAAGGTTCTTACGGAAAAGTAATATATTCTATTTCTAACACCTTAGACGACATGGTCGAACAGTTTGAAATTGATCAAGACACTGGTGTTTTGAAATTAATCGGAGAGGTAGATTATGAAAAAGCAAGTCATTATCAAATTAACATACAGGCTAGAGATCACGGAGGCTTGACGGACTCATGTAAGGTAATCGTCGATGTGATTGATACAAATGATAACAAACCAGCAATCAATATAATGTCAAAATCTAAATTAATTTCTGAAAATTCGAATCCTGGAACAGTAATAGCAATTCTAAATATACAAGACCAAGACTCTGGGAATAATGGACAAGTTAATTGTGTTATAAATGAAAACATGCCAATTAGTATCAAAGCAACATCAAATAACGTCTTCAGTTTAGTGACTGTAAGTGTACTGGACAGAGAGACGGACTCCGAGTTTAACATCAGTGTAACCTGCTCTGATGAGGGAGTGCCCTCTCTCTCCAACAGCGTCACTCTCTCCGTACAAATATCAGATGTGAACGACAACGCACCGGTCTTTGAGAAGAGCTCGTATGAAGCTCACGTTAAAGAGAACAACAGCCCAGGCCTCTCCGTATTTTCAGTAAAGGCCAGAGACGCTGACTGGAATCAGAATGCTCGTGTTTCATATATACTAGAGGATGGGATAGTGAATGGCGTGTCTGTCTCCTCATATGTGTCTGTTAACTCTGACAGTGGAGTCATCCACGCAGTGCGCTCCTTTGACTACGAGCAGATAAAGGATTTCCGGTTCCGCGTAAAAGCGCAAGATGGAGGCTCTCCTCCACTCAGCAGTAATGTGACGGTTAAAATCTTTATTCAAGACCAGAACGACAACGCGCCTCAGATTCTCTACCCAGTACAAACTGGTGTCTCTCAGGTGGCTGAAATGGTGCCTCGTTCAGCAGATGTGGGCTATCTGGTCACTAAAGTGGTGGCTGTTGATGTGGACTCTGGACAGAATGCCTGGCTCTCATATAAACTGCTGAAAGCGACAGACAGGGCGCTGTTTGAAGTGGGCTCACAGAACGGAGAAATAAGAACTATACGGCAGGTGACTGATAAAGATGCTGTGAAACAAAGACTTACTGTTGTAGTGGAGGACAACGGGCAGCCCTCTCGCTCAGCTACAGTCAATGTTAACGTGGCGGTGGCGGACAGCTTCCCGGAAGTGCTCTCGGAATTCAGCGACTTTGCTCACGACAAGGATTACAACGACAACCTGACTTTTTATTTAGTCTTGGCACTGGCTGTAGTGTCGTTTCTTTTCATCCTTTCCATAATAGCCATAGTGTCAGTAAAATGCTACAGATGGAGACGTGATCGATTATTTTATAAATCCAGCGCCAATCTCCCCGTCATTCCGTATTATCCGCCGCTATACGCAGACTCTACAGGTACGGGAACTCTACAGCGCGTGTATAATTACGAGGTGTGCAGGACCACTGACTCCAGGAAGAGTGATATGAAGTACATCAGACCCATCAGTCAGAGCGTCATTAGTCTGGACGCCAGTGGAACGCAGACACTGCCGCACGTGCAGGAGAAAGGGACCAATGAGGATTCAAGTCTCAGCGATGAGGTGAGCGTGCCAGAGGGTCTTTGGAACAGGGTTTTTACTTAACGGGGTGCTTTCATTTTCCAGAAACTGAAAGTTGTGGAAGTACTTAATTCTGAATTCCTATTATTTTACTCTGGTACGTGTCGACAATTCAATCATTTACATGTTTTTGTTTTTAGTAAACGAAGGGGTTCAGTTTTGAAGTTTGCAATTCACAGGTGTATTGCAGCGCATCAGTGGTGTGTACAGCTGACCTCGAATATTTAAAAAAAATCTTTCGTGTAAAATATATGAGCATATGTTGGTGTACTCATGGTAATTCCAACAGGGAAAACATACTAATGATGTTATATGTAATTTTTGTACATTTAAACTAATTCATTTCATTCAGTCATGCATAACGCCACTGTAAAACAGCGTTTCGAAAAACAGGGCTTATCGTCCATCCACTTTTTGTCCTTGATGCATCTTACAGTCCGTACATCATGCAAGTGACGGACTGAATGTACTGTCATTGTGCGGAATGCAGGTTGCGATACCTTGTCACCCTACACTAAAATTTCACAACCAATACATTACGTGTTATATTTTATTCTTTTAGCGAGGTCATTCGAATTTCACATTCAGTGTGGAATTTTAGGTATCTTAAATTGGTCAAAACTGGCACCTTGTAGTGTAGCCTACTTCACGCTGAAGTCACACTTCTTAAATTTGCCATTTAATATTGAAATCAAGCTTTTAAGGATTTACTTAATCGTACCGATAGCCTCTTTTAAATAATAATATTTCCTGGACGGGTCCACGTTGCAGTGACACATGAGTGCTCTGAGCGCCGCTGTTGATCAGTGTGGCGATGTTTTAAATACTCCGACCACAGGCCCTCCTCCTGCACATCTCCATCACACACTAACAGGAGGCGCTCACCACCGTCAGCACTCGCGACACAAAGGCGCAAACGCTGACATATCGGAGGTGTTGAGGCTAAACATCTGGCGTTTGCGTATCTGTAACCGCTCCTAACATTGGACTATAAGGGTACAGAGTTAGGATTCGGCGTGGAAGGCGGGGGGAATGGCATCTCTTTGTTTTGCGCGGGTTTGGAAATGGCCTCTGCAGCTTCTCCTGTGTGTCTGCGCCGCGGAGGTGGCGCGCGGACAGGTCCGCTATTCTGTTCCCGAGGAGATGGCGACGGGCTCGTTTGTGGGGAATATCGTGCAGGATCTGGGTCTCGATGTGAAAAGACTGAAATCGGGGCGCGCTCGCATTTTTACGGAGGACAGTCGTGAGTATATCGGTCTGAATTCTGATAAAGGCACTCTGGTGGTGAAAGAAAGGATTGATAGAGAGGAGCTGTGTGCTCAAGTGTCTCCGTGCTCTTTACAATTCCAGATCATTCTCGAGAATCCTATGGAACTGCACCGTGTTGTTGTAGAAATATTCGATATTAACGATAATGCCCCCGCTTTTGCGAGAAAAGAGATGAGATTTGAAATAAGCGAATTAGCTGTTCCAGGTGCTCGATTCTCGCTAGATAGTGCGAAAGATCCTGATGTTGGGGTAAATACACTCCAAACGTACGCACTTCACCCTAGCGATCATTTTAAACTGAAGATACTTTCCCGTCTTGACGGTACGAAGTACGTGGAAATGATTCTACAAACTGCACTAGACAGAGAACAACAGGAGGAGCACAGATTAATACTGACAGCGTATGACGGCGGCAGTCCTCGGAAGTCTGGCACAGTCAAAATAAATATCGCTGTTCTCGATGCAAACGATAATACGCCCGTATTTAGCCAAGACCTCTACAAAACGTCATTGCCGGAAAATTCATTGAGGGGAACTGTTGTCTTGACAGTCACTGCGACAGACGCAGACAAAGGAACGAATGGAGAGGTTACCTATTCGTTTTCACACAGTACGGGCAGTGTTACTGATTTGTTCGATATAAACCCTAACACCGGTGCGATCACAGCGAATGGTCTGATTGATTTTGAAAAAGCGAAACAGTATGAGATAAACGTAGAAGCGACGGACAAGGGGGGGTTGACGGACACGAGTAAAGTGCTCATCGATGTCATAGATATGAATGACAATCCTCCTGTGATAACAATAATGTCTTTCTCTAACCCGATTCCCGAAGACTCCGCACCGGAGACCGTCATAGCAATGATTAATATAAAAGATTTAGACTCTGGGAAAAATGGCCAGGTTCGATGCTCCGTTAACCCAGATCCACCTTTTCGCATCAAATCGTCATCCTCTAATTTTTACAGTTTGATCACAGGTCAGGAGTTGGATCGAGAAAAAGTTCCGGAGTATAATATAACAATCACTGCTACGGATGAGGGGTCACCTCCATATTCTGCCAACAAGACAGTGACTTTGCGAATAGCAGACATCAACGACAATGCTCCCGTGTTCCAGCTGCCGTCTTACACTGCTTATGTTCTGGAGAATAACGCACCGGGAGTCTCCATATTTTCAGTGACAGCCAGCGACAAAGATTCCGGTAATAATGCCCATCTCTCCTATTTTCTCGAGGACAAACAACGTAACGGAATTTCAGCCTCAACATATGTGTCAATAAATGCAGAGAGCGGCGCGATTCACGCAGTGCGCGCTTTTGATTACGAGCAAATCAAAGAATTCCAAATCCGCGTGAGAGCGCAGGATGGAGGCTCTCCGCCACTGAGCAGCAACGTCACTGTTACCATTTTCATTAAAGACCAGAACGACAACGCGCCTCAGATTCTCTACCCAGTACAAACTGGTGTCTCTCAGGTGGCTGAAATGGTGCCTCGCTCAGCAGATGTCGGCTATCTGGTCACTAAAGTGGTGGCTGTTGATGTGGACTCTGGACAGAATGCGTGGCTCTCATATAAACTGCTGAAAGCGACAGACAGGGCGCTGTTTGAAGTGGGCTCACAGAACGGAGAAATAAGAACTATACGGCAGGTGACTGATAAAGATGCTGTGAAACAAAGACTTACTGTTGTAGTGGAGGACAACGGGCAGCCCTCTCGCTCAGCTACAGTCAATGTTAACGTGGCGGTGGCGGACAGCTTCCCGGAAGTGCTCTCGGAATTCAGCGACTTTGCTCACGACAAGGATTACAACGACAACCTGACTTTTTATTTAGTCTTGGCACTGGCTGTAGTGTCGTTTCTTTTCATCCTTTCCATAATAGCCATAGTGTCAGTAAAATGCTACAGATGGAGACGTGATCGATTATTTTATAAATCCAGCGCCAATCTCCCCGTCATTCCGTATTATCCGCCGCTATACGCAGACTCTACAGGTACGGGAACTCTACAGCGCGTGTATAATTACGAGGTGTGCAGGACCACTGACTCCAGGAAGAGTGATATGAAGTACATCAGACCTTGCAGTCAGAGCGTCATTAGTCTGGACGCCAGTGGAACACAGACACTGCCGCACGTGCAGGAGAAAGGGACCAATGAGGATTCAGATGATCAGGTGAGCTGTGGAGTGTATTATCACGAGAGTAATAATGAACGAATTTAATACTTATAATAGCAGGAGTAACAGTAAATTGTTATTACGTTTTTCGAACTCCGACTGAAATGAATAAACAGTTTTGCCTTTTGTCATCCTATTCAGGGTGATTTAATCCGAGCGCGTAGGGGTTTGTGCGTAGAAACGCAAACATGAATTTTGGACGGTGCTGAAAATCAAGAATGATTAGCGGTTCCAACATGCCTCTCTTAATCATGTGACTCAGAATTACGAGCAATGGGGTTTCCGTCACCACCCAATTTCTGATTACGCTTTCGTTATGGATTCTGCTCAACATCCGAAACACCCATTTTGAGAAATATTGCATGTTATCATAAATTATATTAATATTAAAGTGTTTTGGACATATTCTACGTTACTCTACTGTCGTAGAGTAACATTCAAGTTACAAAAAACTAATGAGTGCAGATTTTCGCTAATCCTCTGCCGTCCTATTTGCCGCGCTAGCAGAAAGGTGTGCGAGGCCATTTTTGCGTGTGCAGTTCAGTGTTTGAACCCTGAGTGCCGCTGTTTATCACGAGCGGGATATTCTGTAGACACGCAGCGAAGGACCGCCCATATCAGTGTGCTGGCTGAGGCAGAGAAGCACAGCTCATAATCATCCACAGCGAATGAATTACAGCACGAAACTGTATCCCAACGTCCCGTTTATCTGAATAATCAACAGATTATAATTCCATAGGAAACGTCACAGAAGAAAATTAGATTTGTATCTCTTAGGTTTACACGTTGGACATTTAATTTAATGGGTCTATGGTAAATCTGTCTTGTGGACGCGAAATCGCCATGGAAGCGAATAGCAAAGTCCTGAAAACGTCATTGTTCCTGTTTTTGTCTTTGTTTCTGAGTGGGTCGGCATCGGGGCAAGTTCGGTATTCCATTCCGGAGGAAATGGCGGTGGGCTCCTTTGTGGGGAATATAGCGAAAGATCTGGGATTGCGTCCTGAGCGACTGGCTTCAGGAAGAGCCCGGATATTCAGCGCGGACAGCAGTGAGTACGTAGTGCTGGACAGGGAGAAAGCGCATCTGATTGTAAAGGAGAGAATAGACAGAGAGCGGCTCTGCGGAGAGGCGTCTGTCTGCAGCTTCAGCTTTGAGGTGATTCTTGAAAACCCCATGGAGCTCTATCGTATTACTGTAGTAATACTAGACATTAACGACAATAGCCCTGTTTTTCCTAAAAGTGAAATTAAACTAGAAATAAGCGAATTAGCCACACCGGGGGCGCGCTTCTCTCTGGAAAGCGCCATAGACCCTGATGTTGGCATGAACAGTCTCCAGAGCTATTCTCTCCACCCGACCGATCACTTCATTTTAAAGAGCCACAGTCGATCAGGGAGCAATAAGAACGTAGAAATGGTCCTCCAGGCACCTTTAGACAGAGAAAAGCAAGAGCACCAGTATTTAACGTTAACCGCCGTTGATGGGGGTAATCCTCAGCGGTCTGGTACAGTAAAAATCCTGGTTGTGGTCCTCGATGCTAACGACAATGCTCCAGTATTTAGCCAAGCGCTATACAGAGCATCTGTGCCGGAAAATGCGAATGAGGGAACACTGGTAACAACGGTAAGTGCAACAGACGCGGACGGCGAATCAAATGGCTTTATTCAGTACGACTTTGAACATGCTACACCGGCTATTAAAGAGCTGTTCGCCATAGACGCATCCACTGGCGAAATCAGAGTAACCGGCAAATTAGATTTCGAGCAAGCGAAACTGTACGAGGTTAAAATACAGGCTAAAGACCAGGGAGGGTTAACCGATTTGGCGGAAGTAATTATCGATGTCCTTGACGTTAACGATAATGCTCCAAAGATAACGCTCATGTCGTTTGCTGGTGCGCTGCCAGAAGATGCAGCTCCTGGAACCGTCGTAGCTTTGATTAATGTTCAAGACCTCGATTCTGAGGAGAACAGTAGAGTCAAGTGTACAGCCGATCGCAGCCTCCCGTTCAGAATGGAATCATCATTAACCAATTATTACAGTCTCGTGACTGACTCCACCTTGGACAGAGAAGACATATCGGAATATATCATTACAATCACGGCGGTCGATGGCGGCGTTCCTCCACGCTCCAGCGCGCAAACATTAACGGTAAAGATCACAGACGTTAACGACCACGCGCCCGAGTTTCAACAGGAAACATACAATGTTTATGTGATGGAAAATAACTCACCATCCTTATCTATTTATTCAGTGAAAGCAACGGACGCAGACTGGGGACCTAATGCGCGTATATCTTATTTTATTGACGAGGGAGATTTGAAGGGATCTCCGCTGAGTTCTTACATATCAGTAAACTCGGACACAGGAGTCCTTTATGCATCGAAAGCGTTTGATTATGAACAGGTCAAATCATTTACACTGAACATAAAAGCTCAAGACGGCGGCTCCCCGCCCTTGATTAGCAATGCAACAGTAAACATCTTTATCCAAGACCAGAACGACAACGCGCCTCAGATTCTCTACCCAGTACAAACTGGTGTCTCTCAGGTGGCTGAAATGGTGCCTCGTTCAGCAGATGTCGGCTATCTGGTCACTAAAGTGGTGGCTGTTGATGTGGACTCTGGACAGAATGCCTGGCTCTCATATAAACTGCTGAAAGCGACAGACAGGGCGCTGTTTGAAGTGGGCTCACAGAACGGAGAAATAAGAACTATACGGCAGGTGACTGATAAAGATGCTGTGAAACAAAGACTTACTGTTGTAGTGGAGGACAACGGGCAGCCCTCTCGCTCAGCTACAGTCAATGTTAACGTGGCGGTGGCGGACAGCTTCCCGGAAGTGCTCTCGGAATTCAGCGACTTTGCTCCCGACAAGGATTACAACGACAACCTGACTTTTTATTTAGTCTTGGCCCTGGCTGTAGTTTCCTTCCTCTTCATTTCATCTCTAGTAGTTATAATATCAGTAAAAATCTACAGGTGGAGGCAATCCCGCATCTTCTATCAGTCCAATCTCCCAGTTATTCCGTATTACCCGCCCCGTTACGCAGACTCTACAGGTACGGGAACTCTACAGCACGTGTATAATTACGAGGTGTGCAGGACCACTGACTCCAGGAAGAGTGATATGAAGTATCTCAGACCCATCAGTCAGAGCGTCATTAGTCTGGACGCCAGTGGAACGCAGACACTGCCGCACGTGCAGGAGAAAGGGACCAATGAGGATTCAGATGATCAGGTGAGCTTTGGAGTGTTGATGCCCGTTGAGTAGTTAGCCACACGCTGTTTTGCTATTTATAGCGAGTAAGCTTTTGTTTGTAATTTAAGTGTAGTCACAAATACATGTGATACATGATAGCACCCTGAAATTATTCATCACTACTTATTTTAGGTCTTTATTGTGTTTCCTTCTATAGGATTAAGTGGGGAGTGTTACCATGGTGATGTGTCATTTTGCACACCATAGCATTCCTCTGCTAGGCAGACGCTGCTGTCCATCCTAATGCATTTTGCTCCAGTCTTACTTGGTATGGAGCTGAAAATCTGGATATTTACGGAAGCTGTCGGGGTGCGGTGCTCTGCTCAGGGACACCACAGTGACCTGCAGCCTGTGTCTCTGCACAGCGTGCTACTCAGTGCCACGTGCTGGTGTATGATGAGAATGCGGACACTTACAGGATAACGAGGAGGACAGACGTAATGACGTATAACCATGAATGCCACTGTGCACATTTCCAAATACTATGGCAAAGTACTAAGTCCTATAGCAAAAATTTGGAGAGAGAGAGAGAGGGTTTGGTTTTGCAGCAGAAGGTCGTGGCTTCACACCGGGAGGGTGTGGCTTCACAGCGAGAGGGTGTGGCTTCACAGCGGGGCTGTGTGACTTCACAGCGGGGGTGGCTTCACGTTGAGAGGGTGTGGCTTCATGGCGGGAGGGTGTGGTTTGGTGCTGAAAGCCTGCAGGCATGCCCGAGGATGTGCGTTTTCTCTTGCAGCAGGACTTGATCTCCGTTATGTTGTAATGGACCCACCATTCTCTCTCTGCCTGCCACAGGGGTCATTCCAGTTTTAAGAGCAGAGTTTTCAACATGGGAGGAAATGCAGAGCGTCTGGCTTTCCACAGACTCGTCAGCAGCAACTAATGTCCACAGCATGAGTCCTGGATCAAAGGACTGTGTGACTGAGTGGTATGTGCAGCGCGGCTGCGGTGTGGGGGGGGGGGGGGGGGTGGGAAGGGAGGTGTGGCCACACAGGCTGCGAGTCGCCCACACGCATCTGCAAGCAATCTGCCTGCATGTGTAGTGCTGTTCCCTCGCAGAGCGCTGAGCGTGAGGGCGGGAAGCCCTGAGGCTCTTCCCCTCTGAGCTCTGAGTCTGTGCAGAATATCCGCTCCACTCGCCGTCTGACTCGGTGCGGAATATCCGCTCCGCTCGCTGTCTGAGTCTGTGTAGAATATCCACTCCACTCAGCACAGATGCTAGCGAGTGAGCCGCAGCTTGTGAGTGTGTGCATGTGTGTGTGTGTGTGTGTGTGTGTGTGTGTGTGTGAGTGTGTACGCATCACGCTCACTCACTCATGCATCACGCTCACTCACTCACTCATCACGCTCACTCACACATCACGCTCACTCACTCACACATCACGCTCACTCACTCACTCACACATCACGCTCACTCACTCACTCACACATCACGCTCACTCACTCACACATCACGCTCACTCACTCACGTATCACGCTCACTCACTCACGTATCACGCTCACTCACTCACGCATCATGCTCACTCACACATCACGCTCACTCACTCACTCACTCACTCACTCACTCACTCACTCACTCACACCGCTGGACAGTGAGGCTGTCTGACACAGCTGTGCATGGTGCTGCATTGAAGACGTCAGTTTGGGCCCAAAATCACAGGACAATAGTGTGGCACAGTGGTGAGGAGCAAAGTTCGCCAGTTTATAATTGTTCGAATCCACCAAGTTTTCCAAACCAATCTTGAAGTTTTTTCCCTGATTGTTGAGCGCCTGTGTATTTATTTATTTATGAGGATTTGTTGTTTGGGGGCGCTGTGGTAGGTTTGTGGGAATGACTGCTCCAGCAGGGATAGTGATTTAGCTGTGTAGTGTGCGGTTACTGAGGCTGTGTCGTCTGTGCTGTGGGGAGGGAATGTGCAGCCGTTGGTGTGCAGCTGTCCGCAGCCCAGGCCCACAGACCTGCAGGGTTTGGAGTGTGGGGTCGTCTGAAGCACGTTAGGGTTGCAGTTTGAAATGAGGGGGAACTAAAGCATACGGCACATGTTGCCCCTGCTTATATTGCATTTCCTGTATGGATGAAAGCTGGGAATTATTCTTCACGCACATTTCTCTTCCCCGCCGCGTCACAACCACATGCACAGCTGATGCTTCCTGCCGCTGTGAGACACTGCTCTGATCACAGCTCATCCTGTTTCCTGTCCCTGCCCTGGAACTGGGTCAAGCATCGCTTCATGCAAAATAATTCATGTCTGAATGCAGGACAGGGGGACCCACAGTAACACTGTTACAGAGGAGAGCCCGTGTCTGAATGCAGGGCAGGGGGACCCACAGTAACACTGTTACAGAGGAGAGCCCATGTCTGAATGCAGGACAGGGGGACCCACAGTAACACTGTTACAGAGGAGAGCCCGTGTCTGAATGCAGGGCAGGGGGACCCACAGTAACACTGTTACAGAGGAGAGCCCGTGTCTGAATGCAGGGCAGGGGGACCCACAGTAACACTGTTACAGAGGAGAGCCCGTGTCTGAATGCAGGACAGGGGGACCCACAGTAACACTGTTACAGAGGAGAGCCCGTGTCTGAATGCAGGGCAGGGGGACCCACAGTAACACTGTTACAGAGGAGAGCCCGTGTCTGAATGCAGGGCAGGAGGCTGTAATATTACTGTGCTGTTGCTGAAGGCAGTGGACAGCTGTGTTGTTTCTGACGGCCCCGCCCTGTCTGACCAATGCTGCTGAGATCTCTCTCCAGCCTGTTCCACCCCCGCAGCACCCCCGATCACCCCTCCCCCCACACCCCTCACCCGCAGCTCTCTCACAGGGCAGCACAGACGGGGAGCCGCGATGCTGGCTCTTTGACACAGTGAGAACGTGAATCTGATAGGAATGCACAGGGCTTATGGTTAGTGAATGGCATTGATTGTGAGGAAGACTGCTGATGGTGATGTGTCTGTGAGGTCCCTAAACCTTCCTCCTTACTGCCTCTGCTTTGCTTTTTTTCATGGCTCTCAGGACAAATGGTGGGATGTGTTGCCATGGCAACAGCTGACTCACGATGGAGACTGTACCATCTTGGAGAGACCAGGGGGGACACTGGAAAGATTTTAATGAGCTCAGAACAAAAACAACATAAAGGTGGTGAAGAGGCAGGAAGCATCCCTGCCATGGAACGTGTGATGGGGACAGAGCTGCCTGCCAGCCGTGTGTGTGTCTGTGTGTGTGCGTGTGTGCGTGTGTGTGTGTGTGTGTGTGTGTGTGTGTGTGTGTGTGTGTGTGTAAGGGGGAGGAGGTGTGTGTGTGTGTGTGTGTGTGTGTGTAAGGGGGAGGAGATGTGTGTGTGTGTGTGTGTGTAAGGGGGAGGAGGTGTGTGTGTGTGTGTGTGTAAGGGGGAGGAGGTGTGTGTGTGTGTGTGTGTGTGTGTGTGTGTGTGTGTAAGGGGGAGGAGGTGTGTGTGTGTGTGTGTAAGGGGGAGGAGGTGTGTGTGTGTGTGTGTGTGTGTAAGGGGGAGGAGGTGTGTGTGTGTGTGTGTGTGTGTGTGTGTAAGGGGGAGGAGGTGCGTGTGTGTGTGTGTTTGCGTGTGTGTAAGGGGGAGGAGGTGTGTGTGTGTGTGTGTGTGTGTGTGTGTGTGTGTGTAAGGGGGAGGAGGTGTGTGTGTGTGTGTGTGTGTGTGTGTGTGTGTGTGTGTGTGTAAGGGGGAGGAGGTGTGTGTGTGTCTGTGTGTGTGTGTAAGGGGGAGGAGGTGTGTGTGTGTGTGTGTGTGTGTGTGTGTGTGTGTGTGTGTGTGTGTGTAAGGGGGAGGAGGTGTGTGTGTGTGTGCGTGTGTGTGTGTGTAAGGGGGAGGAGGTGTGTGTGTGTGTGTGTGTGTGTGTGTCAGGGGGAGGCGGTGCAGTGGGGTGGGTCTCATCTGCTGGTTGAGCTTTGTGTGGTCTCAGAGCTGGATTTTGCAGGTTATCGTGTTTATTTCGATCTTTATCCCTCCTCTCACACCATGTTAGCAGGTGGTCGGATTTCACTGCTGGCTGAGTGCAGCTTTACCTCAGGAGCTGGCACTGAATATCCACTCACACAGGAACTCATTAATAAAGCATAGCGTCAATACGGCCGCCGTGTCCGTCTTAAATATGTAGGTTACCCCGCACCCCAGGGAAGCTGTGCAGTGCTGAGATTTCCTCACACACTCCAGGGTGTGACAGTCTTTAAAACTCTAACAGCAGCATTATATCAGTCCCCTCCAGGAAAACGGTGTGTTTGTACAGTGCTGGAGTTCTCTCTCTGCCTGCACGTCTGTGATCATGGGTTATTTTAAGCACCTGCAGTGGCACCCATCTGAATCCGAATGCACTGCCGTTCTGTCATCACTGTTGAGTAGATTCTGCATGTTTAATGGTACGCTGGAATCAGCACAAAAACATACGTAGTATCTATACATCATTACAAACACCTGCACAGGTCTGCCATTAAAGGTGTTTGTAATGTGTCAATGAGACCAAAGATTTGGTGATGCTGTGACTGTGGTTTATTCACCCAAACCCATGACAGATGAAAGACACAAATAATAAACTAACAATGGGGGGGGGGGGGGAGAGAGAAAGAAAAAAAATACCAGTGGGGAAAAAAAAAAAAAAACATAAAACAAACAAAATACAAACAATAATTACCTAAAGCAGGCAAAAGCAGCTACATAAATTACACAGCTGCTCTCACAACTCATAGCTCTGCTTTCCCTCCACTCACTGAATGCTACACTTATAAAGGAAGTCAGCCATTTTGGAATAAACTAAGAAGAATCAAATAAATCATTTAACTGAACAAAGGCAGTAAACCAATAGATACTGGCATATATGCATCGCTATACCACATATAAAATGTTTCATATGTATTTTTCCCTCTTTCAAACACAATACGACTCAATTATAGAAGATTAAAAAGCAAACACAGGAAACTCCCCCACAGTCACAGCCCATGTGGTTCAGCCCCATTTGCCGGTGCCCTCCCAACACTATAAATCCCATCAGCCCCCAGCACTCGGGTCCTTTGGCTGATGGAGTCTGTCCTGCTGGTGCCATTGAATGAACAGGTAGGCCATGTTCCCCCAAACCACAAACATTTAATTTACTTTAGCTGCTAAAAAGGTGCATAGTGACAAAAATGTCCAAGATTTAGAAATTCCTAAACATCCAGTTGGCCACCGTGCATAGTTAGATATTTCTGCCTGCTTCCTTGTTTGTTTGTAGAGTAAATGGTTTGGGTGCGTTTGGGAGGAGGCAAACAAACGAAGTGGTTAAATAAAATGCCTTTTCCTCCAGGTTGGGAGTCTGTGTGTGTTTGCCCCGGATATTCCTGTTCTTTTTACAAAGGTCCATGGAACGGACATGCATTCTGTTACAATAGGTATGGGGTAAAGGCCTAACTCTCAATGCTGTATAGGTATGGGGTAAAGGCCTAACTATCAGTGCTGTATAGGTATGTGGTAAAGGCCTAACTCTCAGTGCTGTATAGGTATGTGGTAAAGGCCTAACTCTCAGTGCTGTATAGGTATGGGGTAAAGGCCTAACTCTCAGTGCTGTATAGGTATGGGGTAAAGGCCTAACTCTCAGTGCTGTATAGGTATGTGGTAAAGGCCTAACTCTCAGTGCTGTATAGGTATGGGGTAAAGGCCTAACTCTCAGTGCTGTATAGGTATGGGGTAAAGGCCTAACTCTCAGTGCTGTATAGGTATGTGGTAAAGGGCCTAACTCTCAGTGCTGTATAGGTATGGGGTAAAGGCCTAACTATCAGTGCTGTATAGGTATGGGGTAAAGGCCTAACTATCAGTGCTGTATAGGTATGGGGTAAAGGCCTAACTATCAGTGCTGTATAGGTATGGGGTAAAGGCCTAACTCTCAGTGCTGTATAGATATGGGGTAAAGGCCTAACTCTCAGTGCTGTATAGGTGTGGGGTAAAGGGGCTAACTCTCAGTGCTGTATAGGTATGGGGTAAAGGCCTAACTATCAGTGCTGTATAGGTGTGGGGTAAAGGGGCTAACTCTCAGTGCTGTATAGGTATGGGGTAAAGGCCTAACTATCAGTGCTGTATAGGTATGGGGTAAAGGCCTAACTCTCAGTGCTGTATAGGTATGGGGTAAAGGCCTAACTATCAGTGCTGTATAGGTGTGGGGTAAAGGGGCTAACTCTCAGTGCTGTATAGGTATGGGGTAAAGGCCTAACTATCAGTGCTGTATAGGTGTGGGGTAAAGGGGCTAACTCTCAGTGCTGTATAGGTATGGGGTAAAGGCCTAACTATCAGTGCTGTATAGGTATGGGGTAAAGGGCCTAACTATCAGTGCTGTATAGGTATGGGGTAAAGGCCTAACTATCAGTGCTGTATAGGTATGGGGTAAAGGCCTAACTATCGGTGCTGTATAGATATGGGGTAAAGGCCTAACTCTCAGTGCTGTATAGGTATGGGGTAAAGGGCCTAACTATCAGTGCTGTATAGGTATGGGGTAAAGGCCTAACACTCAGTGCTGTATAGGTATGGGGTAAAGGCCTAACTATCAGTGCTGTATAGGTATGGGGTAAAGGCCTAACTATCACTTCTGTATAGGTATGGGGTAAAAGGCCTACCTCTCAGTGTTGTGGAGGTATGGGGTTTGCCTTGTTTACCCATAACTTGCTGAATGGCACATGTGTAATCCTAATACTGTGTGTATTT
This sequence comes from Megalops cyprinoides, assembly GCF_013368585.1. Lineage (NCBI taxonomy): Eukaryota > Metazoa > Chordata > Actinopteri > Elopiformes > Megalopidae > Megalops > Megalops cyprinoides. The sequence continues at coordinate 33,510,823 of NC_050598.1, read as the reverse complement.
AGTGGAGCACTGCAATACCAAACCGTCTACATTAAATAATAAGTTAAAATACTAGTTTTTGTGGAGCATTTTAATGCTGTATGTACATGGTGGTGCACTAGAAGTCTGTGGTATAATAATGTGAGGTGTAAAGTACATTTCCGCATACTTGAGTAATATTCTGTGTGTGCCATAACTGATATTGCACTAGCCCTGGCATAGTCCTGTTTCATAATGAGTGTGAGTGTGCGTGCCTGCGTGCGTGCATGTGTGTGCTTGCACATGCTTACCAAGATGAAGAAGCAAATGCTAGAGACAAGAAAATATAAATGACTATGGTCCATCTGGGGGGTGGAGCCAGCTGGGGGGTGGAGCCAGCCATGGCATTGTGATTGACAGACGCTAAGTTTCTGTCCCTGTGAATACTGCAGCCTGCTTGAACACACAGAGACACACAAACACAGCACACACTGCAGACATATACACACTCATTCAAGCACAAACACAAAACACACACACCCATCCTCTTATACACCCACACATTTGTGGGCAAGACACATCAGAAATGTGTAAAGAGGCTGATGCGGTTTTCTTCCAGCTCTGGCAGGTGAGTGCAGCTGCAGGTGTCTTCAGAAGGTGAACATGCTCCTGGTGTTTCTGCAGCATCTCACAAACGGGGTTTTCATGTTTGATGTTTCAGGGAAAAAGGTTTAAACAGCAGTATTGAGGCACACCATGTGGGGCTTTGTCTCTAACCAGCATCCTTTTTCTCCTTTCCTGCTCCTGCTGCTGCTGCCCCCTCGCCTCCCCCTTGCCCCGCCCTCGCCCCGCCCTCGCCCCGCCCTCGCCACGGTGCATCCTAACAAGGTAAGAAACATTTTTATTCCTTCCCACTCTCGCTCTCCCTGCAGCATGCGCTTCTGCCAGCAGCTCAGGCTGCTCTCTCAAAACAGCAAATCAAAACGGTGCTGGGAGTCATGCAGCTCTGGGCTTCCAGCGCGGCGTCATGGTAAACTCTCATTAGTTTACTATGTCACATTATTGGCATTTAGCTGATGCTCTAATCCAGGGTGATTTACATAGGTTACAATTCTCACGTTACCCCTTTGTACAACTGGATATTTATTGAACCAATTCAGGTTAACTACCTTGCCTTAGGATACAGCAGCAGCAAAAGTAAATTAAATTAAACTTATTCTGTATTATTTTGAAAACTGTAATAGTGACACAAGTGTAAATGTACACAGTAATATAACTGCATAATGCTACTCATGTTTGTCGATCTGGCTGTCACTGTGGACTGTGGCCATCTTCTGCATGTGGCCACATTAGCTCACTGACTGGCATATTCCCCACTGGCAAAGCACCATGGGAAAATCTCTTTGGGGGTCTTGGCCTCCCTGGTTCTGCTGTGCTGCTGTTGGCCTGGATGAGGGTGGCACAGGCTCTCCCCCATGCTGTTACACACTGCCATGCAGTGTCCTCATTGTGTGGTCATTATCAGTGTGTTACCCTGCAGTCTCATATGGACAGGGGCGTGAGGGGCATTTGATAGTATTTAGAAAATCCAGTGGGGGGTTAAAGGCTTTTGCATGTGAACATGATATTCTGTTTCTTAAGGGGAGAATTTTGCAATTGAAGTGTTTTGAATAATGAGTCAAAGTGTTTGTAATGAAATCCTGTAAAGGAAACAGATCCAGTTCCATAAAGAGCATCAGAGCCCTCTAACCTCTCAACAGCCAGGCACTCTGTGATAATGAGCATATTTTCATAATCATAATCATATTCATTAATAATTCAGTCTCCCTTTTTACTATGGCAGTCTGTTGAAAACACAATATAGAATAATCCAGAAGCCTCTTTGTGACTGAGTTTAAAAAAACCGCCAGACACAGGAACCCAGATTAAACACATTTGACAACATGAAAATAGAAAATAAAAAATTGCCAGAATAGAGAGAAGCTGCCATTTGCCCATGACTTTCATCACAGAAGTTATTGAATCTCAGTTTAATCTTATGAAGTCAAATAATGGATTGGGGATTTCTGTAGATTCAGAAGTCAGTTTTTTTGTCGAAAAAAAAATAATCGTTCCTTGTTCAACTGACTGTTCCTGTTGTCTGAGTCTGTGTGGGTCTAACTGGTGACAGAGAGGAAGCAGCTGTTTGTGTCTGTAAACTGATCTGAGATCATTCCTGCAGGCCCCTCCAGCAGATCATCCACCTGATCTGTCTGGCTGAAATGTACCCCTGCCAGCTCAGACAGTGTGCAGGCAGGACAGAATGATTATGCCTCACCGCACAGCATTATGGGTACACCGAGTCACGTTACCCACAGTGAGCACAAACCACAGGCTCCCCTGGAGTCCCTCCCACTGTGTCTCAGGGTCAGAGCCTGCGGAGTGTCTGTGGCTGTTCATTCTCAGTGTTTATCTGCGTCTCCTGAGCAGTGCTCAGTGGCCTCCGCTAGCATCCTCAGTTTTGTCTAAGGTTGACAGCTTCGCCGCGGACTCCGTCCCCATTCCATCCAATCAGAGACCGTGATATGGAGACATGCAGACATGGAGCGCTGAGTTTATTGTTCGTGTAATGCGGGTTTGTTCTGCATTGCGTCACGTGTGACATCATGCTGCGCTGCGATCACACGGAGACGTATTAAAGTAGCGTTAAACCAGAAACCCGACGCAGGGAGACTTTTATTGATAAGCTAAAGCTGTTTGAAGTTGGTTTCCCTGACTTAGTGTCACAGCCCTTTGCTAGAAATGAAACACCTGAATCTCGACAAGTTCGGGACAGGGGCGTGTCTACGGGTGGGCTGGGGTGGGCATTGCCCACCCAAAAGAGTCGTTTGCCCACCCTATGAAAACTCGGTTAAATTAAAGGTTTAGCTTAATTTATATATGTCTTCTCTTCGCTTTTATATTTCATCATATTTTGATATAATTTTGTCATCAGCATAACCTTGTGTCAGAGCGCTTTCATTCAAACGAGAAAATGATACTGGCCGGTTCTTGTGCGAGTCGCCAACGTTCTGCGTACTTTTACCCGAAGAAAACTTTTGAATTGTTCATAAAACTGTTTTGTTATCCATTTTTTCTCATTCGTAGTGTTGACTAGTGTTTAGTGGCATTTCTTGGGTTATAGCCTATAGCTACAGCTATAACGTTAGCCAGTGTTAACGTTAACGCTGTTTTGTCGCTAGTTCCTTGCTGGTTTGTTTTAAAGTAACCTAGCAAGCTTACTTGGGCAGTTAAGTTTCTTGAGTTTTAAGAATGCATAGATGGCTTATTCAAAAATGGTCTACCAAGATCACAGACAATAGGCAACCATTACTGTTTCTGCCGATCTAGCCCTGTTTGTGTCAGCGGCACTCAACAGTAAAAATACACGACCTGCCACCCCTGAATGCTTCCACTGTCAAAGACTGGGAGTTGAATAATGATAAACTTTCCCAGCCAATTTAGGCAAATTACCCTAAACTTATGCTTGGCCAGAAGACAAGATGTTTTAGCATGAGCTGGTACCAGTCTCGGCCGTGGCTGGATATTCAGCACAGCGTGATGCAGTTTTCTGTTTTCCGTGACGTAGGTTTGGTGCCGGTGATAAGGAGGACATATTCAAGAAGCGTGGCTTCACAAATAGGAAACGTGCCTTTGACCGAGACAGTGGCTTCCAAAAACATGCGTCCAGTGTCTGTCATGTGCGGGCTATGTCTGCTTGGCAAGAATATCAGCACAGACATGGCTACTGGTGAAAGTGTCGCACATCTGCTAGGGCAAAGTCAGGTCGAAAAAAACTAATATTACGTTAAAAGTATTGGCGAGTTTCTCGCGGTAAACGAACTTGCTTTCCATGGGCATAGCAGTCAGGGAGAGGGAGAAAGTTTCTTTTGTGCTATATATCTTTGCCTTATGAGCCTATAGACTACACCAGTTGAGAATTTGTTTTATTCAGATTTCTTTTTTTCAGTGTTCCAAAAGAAAACACAAGGCTATCTGACATCTGATATTCTTGTCTTACTAGGCTTGAAAATGACAGCCTGTAATTCTGCATTAAGTTGGCTAGTACTGCACTCTGATCCTTCATTTCTGTAAATTGTGTCTATCAAACTACATTAATAACTGCAATTACAGTATAAATGTAAATCAGCAATTTTAAAAATTATCATGTGGGAATAGCATGACCGTAGGTGCATTTACTATGGTATATGTGGGCCTACAGCTTTTATCGGAGTATTTTTGAATGAAAAGTAAACTGCATTGTACAGGCAGGGAAAGAGGTTTTTGAGTTGTGGCTCTTTTCATATTGGATATAGTTGCCCACCCCACATATCCAAATGCCCACCCCAGGATGACATGCTAGTAACGCCACTTGTTCGGGAAATTTCAGGTAGATTGCCTTCATTTTATTTAAAACAGAATGAAGATCCATAGTCCTATACTTTCCTTAAGTTTCCTGGACAAATAACCTTTATCTTAAGATGAGAAAGAATTGAACATACATTTTGAATGAATGAACAACGCTGTCATACAATCTGAAACAATCTGAGTCTGAAATTGGTGCAAGGCTCACACGCGCCAATCCGTCTTTGACAGTAACCTAAATCTCTTTAATAGGCTATAGCTGAGCCTGGGTCCACCACATCGTACCCACTGCTCTGTTCCGTGCTGATGTCAGAATGAATTGTTGATGCTCTGGAAGTAACATTTGAAAACAAGAGCAGACATTGTTTATTTCTTAAGATTTCTTGGCAATAATTTGGTTCATATTGATTATTTGAAACATCATCATAACTCTATTGGCTTTGATACTGATCAAATAAATAAATATAAGCGCAAGAATGAGTTGCATATGAGGTAGTATCCAGATGATGGTAACACCGTGCCATCCTCCCTGAGGCGGACTGGGCGTGCTTTGTTTGCTGGGCGGCTGTGAGGTTTTCTCTGTGTTGCGGTCCGCGGGGTGCAGCGGCGCCAGCGCGCCGCCTGTGTGGCGCTGTTCACCAAGCAGGTGCTGAAATGCGCTTCTGCTCTCTCTGTGTCAGAGCACGCACACACCGCCATTTCTTAGCGGGACTGTGCATCTGTGTATTAATAATTTCATGTGCATAATACAGATAGGCACTGGCTGCGGCGTTTTTAAATTAGCATTATCGGTCATATTTTATATTTTATTCAGCTATTGTGCTGAACTGCAGGCGGTTGCCTGCGTTGCTAGGTAGAACAGGGAAATGACTATGCATTCCATGCGCTCTAAAAAATAGCGATCTGATTGGCTGTCAAGGAACAAAGTACCCAGTCACATGTGACCGTGTGGAGGTATTATTTGTGTAGAATAGTGGCAATAAGGCGGGTGTGTGATTTATGTCATTTTGTATAAGAGCAGGTATTCAGGATGCTGTCTCTTTGCCAAGTCTTCAGTTCATTGGCATTGTCATAGTTCTGTATACTTAGGTAATTAAAGAGTTATTGGTGATTATATCAAAGACTGATAACTGTGAGAATGTGTGTCAGAGAGAGAGAGGGGGGGAGACGGTGAGTGGGTGACTCCTCCTGCGGAGTGCGTGAAGCTCTCTCCTCCCTCTAAGCCGCGCAGGCGCGGTAGCTTTGGAATGATGCAGAGAGCACTGCGTCTGCTGCTTTTCGTCGCCACATGACGGCACAAGAGAGCCCATTTTTGAATTATCGCATGATTAATTACATCAAGCAAAAAACAGAAAGTAATAATTATAATAATAGTAATAGGTGTTAATTATTATGAATATAAAAATGTCAACGTATTTACAATCGAAATTAAAACTTAAATATTTAAAGTGCATTATTGTTATTGTTATTGTTATTGTTGTTATTGTTATTGTTATTGTTATTTATTATTATTATTATTATTATTGTAACAATACCATTAGTATATACAATCATTACCAGGGTTATAAAGCATATAGCAACATCTGTAATAGTGAAACTGAACGTGTACAGCGGCTGTGTCTTTAAATTAGAGCCGAGATGTGATTGGATATTCCAGCGCACCAATCGCAGGTGAAACTGTACAAAGAGATCTACTCCCTCCCCTCTCAGCCGCGCGTCGTAACCCTTCAACTGCTCAAAGCGGAGAGAGAACACTGCGCTCTCACCGTCACCGCCATCTCTCTAAAATATGTGTAGAAGATTTAGATATGTAAGATTCGGAATTTACTCTGAATACTCATGTATGGAGAAAAAATGTGGGTTAAAAAGACCGTTTTTTGGGCTGACGGAGAAAGGAGCGTTTGGGGCTACAAATGGCAGGCGCTGTGGCTGCTCCATTCTATTCTGCTGTGGAATACAATAGAGGCGCAGATTCGCTACACCATTCCAGAGGAACTAGACCAGGGCTCTGTTGTTGGAAATATAGCGAAGGACCTGGGTTTGGGACTGTCAGAGATTTCTGAGCGCAAGCTGCGGATCGCCTCCGAGGGTAAGCAGTATTTCAGTGTGGATTTGGGAAAGGGAGAGCTGACCGTGAGCGAGAGAATCGACAGAGAGACTCTGTGCGGACAAAGCGTCCCCTGTCTTTTGCCATTGGAGGTAATCACAGAAAACCCCTTACAGCTTTACCGCGTTGAAATAGAAATACAGGATATTAATGATAACAGTCCGGTTTTTCTCACAAAGGAACGCGTTTTGAAGGTAGCAGAGTCAATGAGCCCTGGCGCGAGGTTTCCATTGGAAAGTGCCCAGGATTCTGACGTAGCCTCCAATTCATTACGCGCTTACAGCATAAGCAAGAACGATAATTTCATTTTAAATGTGAAAACGCACAAAGATGGAACAAAGGTCCCGGAGCTGGTGCTGGAGAAATCACTCGATCGAGAAACGCAGGCAGTTTACAAGCTGGTGCTAACAGCGGTCGACGGGGGTAATCCGGTCCGATCGGGCACCGCTGAAGTTACAGTACTGGTGCTGGACATCAATGACAACGCACCCCAGTTTGAGAGAGCTTTTTACGAAGCCTCTCTTATCGAAAACACACCTCCAGGAACTGAAGTTATAAACGTCAAGGCGACAGATTCAGATGAGGGTCTAAATGGCGAGATTGAGTATTTCTTTGGTGATCAAACGCCCGATGAAGTCACTGCATTATTTGACATAAATTCACAGACTGGAGATATCATCGTGAAAGGCCAGTTGGACTACGAACAGGCAAATTTGCATAAATTTGATGTCTTCGCGAAAGATAAAGGAAACCCCGAGATGGAGGGTCACTGCAGCGTCCAGGTAGAGATTACTGACGTCAACGACAACGTCCCTGAAATCACTCTGACTTCGCTGACTAGTCTGATACCGGAAAATTCTGTCGTTGGAACTGTGGTTGCGCTGCTAAGCGCAAAAGACTCTGATTCTGGGGAAAATGGAAAGGTGAGATTAAGCGTGACACCGGGCTCTCCGTTTAAGTTAAACCCGTCTGTGTCTAATCATTACGCACTGGTAACCAGTGCTCCCCTAGACCGTGAGAAACACTCTGACTACAGCATTGAAATAAATGCAAAGGATTCGGGCTCACCCTCGCTCTCCAGTAAGAAAACTGTGACTGTCAACATCGGGGACGTCAATGATAATCCGCCCCGATTCTCACAAGAGTTTTACACAGTGTATGTTAAAGAAAACGCAGCTCCGGGGTCAATACTGTGTTCAGTCTCTGCTTCTGATGCAGACCTGGGCGAAAACGCCAAGATCTCCTATTCTATCCTAGACTCCAAAGTGCAGGACGTGTCTGTCTCCTCCTATATTTACATTAACGCGGATAACGGCAGCATCTACAGCATGCACTCATTCGACTACGAGAAACTGAAGGTGTTTCAGATCCAGGTGCAGGCAAAGGACCACGGCTCTCCGTCTCTGAGCAGTAACGCCACCGTTCATGTTTTTATCCTGGACCAGAACGACAACGCCCCCGCTGTTATTTACCCCTCTGCTATCATGGGCTCCGTGTCTCATCAGAAGATGCCCCGCTCTGCTAAAGCGGGACACCTGGTGACCAAGGTAACGGCAGTGGACGCGGACTCGGGGCACAACGCCTGGATTTCCTATAAGGTGGTGGAGGCTACAGACGCGTCTCTGTTGGGTGTGAATCTTTATACGGGGGAGGTGCGGACTAAACGCGCGGTTTCGGAGCAGGATGAGTCCTCTCAGAGGCTGCTGATAGAGATAAAGGACAACGGGGAGCCGGTGCGGTCCACCACAGTGACAGTTGGCATATTGTTAGAGGACGGGGTCCACGAGCCCATGTCGGACTTCCGACAGAAAGCGCAGGATCCCGGCAAGAAAAGCGGTCAGCTGACTTTTTATTTGATCGTCTCTCTGGCGTCGGTGTCCGCGGTGTCTTTGGTGACTTTTGTGATCTTGGCAGTGAAGTGCGTTAGACACAGCCGAGGGGGCGCGTGTTGCTGTGTGAGACGGGCGGACTCGGACGGATACAAGAATCCCAACCGAAACCTGCAGATCCAGCTGAACACTGACGGGCCTATTAAGTATGTGGAGGTCCTGGGAGGAGACATGCTGTCTCAGAGCCAGTCCTTCAGGTCCTGCTTCTCTCCAGTGTCAGAGTTCAGTGATTTCACCCTCGTTAAGCCCAGCAGCACCACAGACTTTAAGGAGATGATTAATGTCCTAGACGCGTCTCTACCTGACAGCGCGTGGACTTTCGAGAGCCAACAGGTGAGCATTGCGTCACGACATTGGCCACGGTGTGTTCTTTTGAAGACTGTAACACACCAACGTTTGTATTTTCGTTTTTTTTGACAGCATAGCTTTGCTTCGTATTCAGATACTTCGAAGTTGCAGAAGTATTTTTTCTGCTGTCAACAATCAAACGGGCTGTTTTTAAATTAGCAAGAGAAATGCACCATATTCATATCTGAAAGTGTTGTCCAATTATTATTCCATTATTTCATTCTCTCTAATTATTAATCTTTTATTATCGCTTTTCAGTTACACATTTTATGCGCGTTGTGTTTGTACCTGACATGACTTTTTGGATATGAGATTATACAACTACATGCAGAGTTCAACCGGTTCGGACACTGCTGTCTGCTCTTTGGTCAAGATGGTCAAGATGTTTAACCAGATGCGTGAATGAATTTTTTCTGAACTGTGCAAGTCACAAAGCCTTACTGCGTTCACATCTCTGCAGTGAGGATAGGCCTTTTTTAAATATTTTAGCCATGCTTTTGCGTTATTTCATTAAATTCACAATCGAAAAAATCTAATACAATAGAGCAATATTTGTACTATTTCAATATTCATTCCCTTTCTTAGTTTGCGCCAGAATAACTGAATTGATTGATTGTCCCTGCAGTACACTGCACATTTGCACGCCGCGTTCAGTTTATCATTGTTTGCTGCCACTCTTGTTTACTGAACCATTTAAAATTTCTACATGGTGCTTAAAAACAATCTTTAAAACAACGAGGTTACGTTAGTCCTTCATTTTGCTCTTTTCTGTTGAACTTTCGCTCGATGGTGCAAACGATAAGAACTTATAAAACATTCCCTCCTGCTGAAGAGATGCGCAATAGCTCCGCCGTGAAGCTGAGAGATGCGCAATAGCTCCGCCGTGAAGCTGAGAGATGCGCAATAGTTCCGCCGTGAAGCTGAGAGATGCGCAATAGTTCCGCCGCGAAGCTGAGAGATGCGCAATAGTTCCGCCGTGAAGCTGTAAAACCGACTCCAGTTTGCATTGCTGTTGCAGTTCGTTTACTCGCCACTGCATGATAATGGCCGACAGTGTCAGTACCTGAATATGGTGGGTTAAATCCTTTGGAGATTTTAGAATAGTAGTTGGTGTGAATTCACGTTTAGGCGATAACGCAGATTTAAGAAATCTTGACTTATATTGAACTTATACGCCTGGTATTCATATATATCAACACTCCATGTCTTGTTTCCAAAACTTTGAGCACAGAATTCTGCCTCGAATGCTCCGGTTTGAACGCGCATGCTGTAATGCGTCACAGGATCTGTAATGCACGAGTTCACGCTTCCCGCAGCTTGTCAGGACAACCGTGTAAGTTGTTCTGGAAGAAAACGTGTGCGAAACTTCTGAATAAAAATGACATTTTTGGTATTTGTAGCACAACTTAGAGCGTTTGCTCAGCAATGAAATGTTGGAAATAACTATCCACTTTCGTTTTCTTCATTTTACACTGCCATAATAAAAAAATGCCAGTCCCTACTGTTTCATGCGGTTCTTCTCTTACACTGAATTTCAGTCAGCTGTACCTTTAAGACAGAGAACGCTCTCTATTTGTTAACCTAGAGGGGCGCTTTGCACCAATGAGAGAGGGACCTGACAAAGAGATCTACTCCCTCCCCCAGCCACAGCAGCGTAACCCTTACAATGCTCAGAGCGGGGAGACACAGAAATGCGCTCACAACCGCGCCGTAATAATGTATATACGAAATTTCGAGGTAAACCCCCAGAGAGGTCGTGATTTGGGGTTGTAAAGGCTTTTTAAGTATTTTTGATTTGTCGTTTACCTTTGATGAAACGAAAGTACATTAATGGAAATTATCTTGGTTACACCGGAAAAATGAATAACGGGAGGAGAAATTTGCTGTTGGAATGGCAGGCGCTGTGGCTGCTCCATTCTATTCTGCTGTGGAATACAATAGAGGCGCAGATTCGCTACACCATTCCAGAGGAACTAGACCAGGGCTCTGTTGTTGGAAATATAGCGAAGGACCTGGGTTTGGGACTGTCAGAGATTTCTGAGCGCAAGCTGCGGATCGCCTCCGAGGGTAAGCAGTATTTCAGTGTGGATTTGGGAAAGGGAGAGCTGACCGTGAGCGAGAGAATTGACAGAGAGACTCTGTGCGGGCAAAGCGCCAGTTGCGTGTTGACCTTACAAGTCGTTATTGAAAAGCCGTTACAACTGTTTCGTATCGAAATCGAAATACAGGACATAAATGACAATGCACCAAATTTCCTCACAAAAGAGCACGTTTTAGAAATAGCAGAATCCATGACACCAGGCGCACGATTTCCGCTCGAAAGCGCAGAGGACCCCGATGTGGGAAGCAATAGCTTACGGTCATATTCCATTAATGCCAATGAATGTTTCCGTTTAAATGTTAAAAGTCTTGAAAACGACAGAAAGGCGCCTGAGTTGATTCTTGATAAAGCCTTAGACAGAGAAAAGCAGCCGGTTCACCAGCTTGTGCTGACAGCGTTAGATGGAGGAAATCCAGTGAAATCAGGAACTGCTTTGATTAAGGTTGTTGTTCAAGATATTAATGATAACGCACCCCAGTTTGATCAAACAATGTACAAGACCTCTGTCGCTGAAAGCGCTCCATCTGGCGCCGTTGTCCTCTCGCTTAAAGCCACTGATTTAGATGATGGACCAAACGCAGAAATTCAGTATTATTTCGGTGCTCATACCGCTGATACAGTACAGCGGACTTTTAGCATTAATCAAAGTACTGGGGAAATAAACGTGATCGGGAAATTAGATTACGAGGAGAGGAAATCGTACGCGTTTGATGTCCGTGCCAAAGATCGAGGCACTCCCGCTCTGGAAGGCCACTCCTCGGTGCAGATCGACGTTATCGATGAGAACGATAACCGTCCCGAAATCACCCTCACGTCTCTCCCCTCCCCTGTTCCGGAGAATGCGTCGGTTGGGACCGTTATAGCGTTGATAAATGTGCGGGATTTGGACTCAAACGACAATGGGAAGGTGAGCCTGGAGGTAGCCCCCGGTTTCCCATTCAAACTGAAATCGTCTTTCGACAACCATTACTCATTGGTGACGGCCTCCCGGTTAGACCGCGAAGTTAATCCAGAGCATGAAATAGAAATACTAGCCTTTGACCGCGGTTCCCCTCCCCTCCAAACCAAGAAGCGTGTCCGTGTTAAAGTGCTGGACGTGAATGACAACACGCCGACTTTTTCACAGCCTTCATATAACGTGTACATCAAAGAAAATAACCCCGCTGGCGCTTCGCTTTGGTCTGTGTCTGCGTCCGACAGCGACCTCGACAAGAATTCGCTGATCTCCTATTCTATTTTAGAATCATCCTTACATGGTGTTCCTGCATCTTCATATTTTTATATTAACTCCGAAAATGGGACAATATACAGTCTGACCTCATTTGATTATGAAAAAATAAAATTGTTCCAAATTATAGTACAGGCAAAGGACCACGGCTCTCCGTCTCTGAGCAGTAACGCCACCGTTCATGTTTTTATCCTGGACCAGAACGACAACGCCCCCGCTGTTATTTACCCCTCTGCTATCATGGGCTCCGTGTCTCATCAGAAGATGCCCCGCTCTGCTAAAGCGGGACACCTGGTGACCAAGGTAACGGCAGTGGACGCGGACTCGGGGCACAACGCCTGGATTTCCTATAAGGTGGTGGAGGCTACAGACGCGTCTCTGTTGGGTGTGAATCTTTATACGGGGGAGGTGCGGACTAAACGCGCGGTTTCGGAGCAGGATGAGTCCTCTCAGAGGCTGCTGATAGAGATAAAGGACAACGGGGAGCCGGTGCGGTCCACCACAGTGACAGTTGGCATATTGTTAGAGGACGCGGTCCACGAGCCCATGTCGGACTTCCGACAGAAAGCGCAGGATCCCGGCAAGAAAAGCAGTCAGCTGACTTTTTATTTGATCGTCTCTCTGGCGTCGGTGTCCGCGGTGTCTTTGGTGACTTTTGTGATCTTGGCAGTGAAGTGCGTTAGACACAGCCGAGGGGGCGCGTGTTGCTGTGTGAGACGGGCGGACTCGGACGGATACAAGAATCCCAACCGAAACCTGCAGATCCAGCTGAACACTGACGGGCCTATTAAGTATGTGGAGGTCCTGGGAGGAGACATGCTGTCTCAGAGCCAGTCCTTCAGGTCCTGCTTCTCTCCAGTGTCAGAGTTCAGTGATTTCACCCTCGTTAAGCCCAGCAGCACCACAGACTTTAAGGAGATGATTAATGTCCTCGACGCGTCTCTACCTGACAGCGCGTGGACTTTCGAGAGCCAACAGGTGAGCATATCTAAAATCCGCTTTCGCTGTACGACGTATGTTTTTCCCCCTTTTCTTAAGTTAACTTGTTTTTTCCTGTGGTATACATCTTACATTTTCTGTCAATAAATTGAATTACTCGATTATTACGCGGTATGTCGTTCCTTTCTTCTTTGACAGTAGACTAGCGGTATTTCCAGCACTTCGTTGAAACGCCACCAGGTCTCCGTGGGCAGGGAAGCGGGGCTCGATGCTTCTGAAATAGGGCCCCGTAGTTTCCATCCACTTTTTTGCATGTAGGGTATTTCAGTTCGGCGGCACTAAGAGGTAAATATAGCCTCACAGTTGGCCACATTCTTCAGAATCATCTCATTGTTGTGCTTCAGTCTTAATCAAACATAACTCACAGTTTAAGTTCATCGTATGACGTCATAATGTTTTGGATTCAGTCTTGTTCTTTAGCATCGCAGACAGTTGCGCAGTTAACTGCAGTTTTCACCGGGGACATGAATATAGCATAATGTGGAATAAGCAATGGAGGACGTGAATGTCACTCACACAGTCTTGTGGAACGACGTCCTGTAATTGTAATTCAGTTGGTTTACAGTCTCTTCCTCCGTTTTTTTGACAGTGTTGTGAAAACTTGCATAGGAAGACACTTCCGAGCATTGGCGGCATTAATAACAGCAGACAAGTATCCGTGTTACACTGAAATATTTTTCACAGCTCATAAATTATTCATCCAAATGTATTCCGTTCCCGTTTTCCTCTGTGTGTAGTTTGCGTTTGTCCAGTATGGTGCTCACAGTAACCGATATGCCACAGTAACTGCAGTAATTTGGCATAATCTTTATCACAAGATCGCTGATTGTTTTAAAATATTGGCGGCTTATTGTTCTGTCTGTGCAGTGCTGAGGTTTTTTGTGGGTTTAATTATATATATTGCAAGTTCTGACGTCATTCTGGGAACTTGGCTGGACGGATGTCATTGCAGGTCTTGTGTCTGACAGTGTCCAACACGCGCAGTCATCATTTTGAATGCATTGGAGTCTTTTTCAAAACATTTCATGATACCTTCTGCCACCGGGGAAGTATTTACATTGTTTAAATATACTGATTCTACCGGAAGCTCTCAAAACAGTCGTATCATTCCATATCATTGCATTCGTCAGTTACTGCACAAACCATGCCAGATGTTTTTACCAGTTAGTTTATTTTGATTTCATGTCAGCAGTCCACAGCAGAGACCCCTGCCCCGCATTGGTTTCTTTAGAATGCACGAGATTGTGTCTGATCCGCTTTTCCAAGTGGGATATTTGTGCAAACGTATGGAGGACAAAAATGACATAAGCATAAATAAATGAATAAATGTAGAAATACAGAAATAAATGTAAAAATACAGAAATAGCCTTTTCATTACCGAAATGTATTTATTTTTAATTAATTAATTAATTTTATTTATTCATGCTTGTCATTTTTTGGGCCTTCATACAAACGAACCCATTTGCCAATGATAAGGTCCTCCTTTCCATGCGTTTCGACGGAGGATTTTCCCTCGCTCACGCCTGGCTTTGTTTTTTTGTGTGCAGTTAAACTTATCTTTTCTGTGCGCTTTAATGATTTATTTCAAGCTGTGGGAGCATCCGCCCAGATGGAATGTGTTGCACGCGCTCCCTCAGAAATGCTTCTCATTGCTCGCCCAGGTTACATGTCCTCCCCATTATTATTATTATTATTTTATACCGAATAACCCCTAACTGTTAGATATACTGTTTATGACGTATATGCAGGGTCGGGCTTATGGGTGCTTCAGCTCGTGTCCTTTTAGACTTAATGTCAAAAGTGTCTCTTCCTCCGAGATTGGGCCGGTGTAGCGCAGTGGTTCAGGAGCAGGGCTCATGACCGCAAGGTTGCCGATTCGATTCCCCTTTAGGGCACTGTTGTTACACCCTCGGGCAAGGTACTTAATCCATAATTGCCTCAAGTAAATATCCAGATGTATAAATGGATAGCATTGTAAAAAAGTGTAACCTATGTAAGTCGCTCTGGGTAAGAGCGTCTGCTAAGTGCCAATAATGTAATGCAATGAGATGGAGCGCTCCTAAAACGCACCTTTTCCTGCAAGATAAACCACTGCTATGCCCCGCCATTTTCAGTTTTTCTTGGTCTTTTTTAATGGCACAAATGG
This sequence comes from Megalops cyprinoides, assembly GCF_013368585.1. Classification (NCBI taxonomy): domain Eukaryota; kingdom Metazoa; phylum Chordata; class Actinopteri; order Elopiformes; family Megalopidae; genus Megalops; species Megalops cyprinoides. Next base: position 33,495,664 of record NC_050598.1, on the reverse strand, counting down.
CGGTACAGTACCATCATACAAGAAGATACATTTTAAAAAGCACAAAACCAACATAAACATAGTCAGAGAACATAGCTGTACAGGAATGTCTAAGAATTATAACATATGAACGTTGGTCGGAATTTGAATGCATTTTTATGTATATGCTGTTATCAGTTCTTTGAACTGATGGGAAATACGTTCTATTGTCCTCCATAAATGCAATGTTTAATGATTTCTTTAGTATATTTCATTTTATGAATGTAGAACTTTGCTAGAATAATACATAAATTAACAATATGTTGTCATTACATGTGGTACTCCAGGTTAGAACATTTTTTTGATTGTGAGCCCGTGCGCTGCGGAAAGTCTGAGGTCGACCCTGCCATTGATATTGGCATGATTAGAAGCGTTGCGGTGCTGTTTGTCGACCGAGAAGCCTGGAGGGTAACGAGTGAAATACAGGCTGGAAGCCCCGCAGGTCACGAGTGGGGAAACCTCGGACCCTACTCACAAATCATGCTGAATTAGGTTAGCTTTCGTTTATTACCATTATAACGGAGGGCGTTTTAATATACTGTGTTCTTAATTTCCTATGAAATAAACAATGCATACGTCTATTGTTTGCCTGTAGACTATATTTAAATTCCTTCATTGATTGAATGAAGAATTTTGTGTGATGTTTTCCTAGTGTCACAATAATCATGTGAAGCGTACAGAATCGCTATTTTAGGTCAACTGAAGGTAATGGGGTAATCGCTGCAATATCGCCCTTTCCTTGAATACAAAGTTATTAATATAGTTATTCGGTTTTTGGGTTGTATGATCCAGACTGATAGTATTCCGCATCTTTAACGCAGAATACCTAACTGTGCCTTTAAGGTCGAGAAGCCCTCCCATTGGAGTAGACAGCGAGATGCTGTGAACCAATAAGGAGCTGTTCTGTACAAAGCGATCTACTCTGCTCAGCCGCCGCCGCATCCCGACCGCGATGATGCTTAGACCTGAGACGGAGGCGGGGGTGCCAGCATCCGCAGGCACGATTTGATTCTTTACAGATACACTGTAAATCTTTGTTTTTCTGTTTGTGTAGTATATCTGTCTCTTTTCAATGGTTTAAATTTCGTATTAATGGATGGAAATACATTTTAAGAACGTGAGGACATGGGAAACGCGACCAGAAAATGGATCCTGATATGGCACGCGCTTGGTGTGGTATGTTTCTTTGTGCTGTGGACCGTAACAGATGGACAAATTCGCTACACCATTCCAGAGGAACTAGACCAGGGCTCTGTTGTTGGAAATATAGCGAAGGACCTGGGTTTGGGACTGTCAGAGATTTCTGAGCGCAAGCTGCGGATCGCCTCCGAGGGTAAGCAGTATTTCAGTGTGGATTTGGGAAAGGGAGAGCTGACCGTGAGCGAGAGAATCGACAGAGAGACTCTGTGCGGGCAAAGCGCCAGTTGTTTATTACCACTAGAAGTGATCGTTGAGTCTCCTTTGCAGCTGCATCGCGTTGAGGTTGAAATTCAAGACATCAACGACAATGCTCCGAGTTTTGTAACAAAGGAGCTTATATTGAAGATAGCGGAGCACGTAGCCCCTGGAGCGCGCTTTCCGCTGGAGAGCGCGCAGGACCCTGACGTCGGCAGCAATGCGCTCCGGACGTATTCACTAAATGCCAACAATCATTTTTCTCTAAATGTTAAGACTTTAAAAGACGACAGGAAAATACCGGAATTGGTTCTAGCGAAATCTCTGGATAGAGAGAAGCATCCCTCTCACGAGCTCGTCCTTACTGCCGTTGATGGAGGAAACCCTGTGAAATCAGGGACCGCGAAGATCATCGTACAGGTTCTGGATAACAACGACAACGCGCCTCAGTTTGAAAAACAATTTTATGAAGCATCACTCGATGAAAACAGTTCACCTGGCTCTGTAGTCGTTGAGCTCAAAGCTGTGGATGTAGACGAGGGTCCAAATGGAGATATTGTTTATTCCTTCGGAGATCACACCCCTGACAGCGTGTTAAAGCTGTTTGATTTAAACTCCAAGACAGGACAGTTGATATTAAAGGGTCGGCTGGATTATGAGGAGACCCGTCTGTATGCCATTGATCTCGTGGTTAAAGACAAAGGAAGTCCGGTGCTGGAGGGCCACTGCAGTGTTCAGGTCAGTGTTCAGGACGCGAATGATAACGCGCCGGAGATCATTCTCAAATCGCTCTCCAGTCCCGTCCCCGAAGATGCGCCTGTCGGGACAGTGGTGGGTTTGATAAGCGCCAGGGACATGGATTCTAATAACAATGGAAAAATAAGCTTACGGGTCTTCGGTAATGTGCCTTTCACTTTGAAGCCGTCTTTTGAAAATCATTATGAATTAGTGACTGGCGCGCGCCTTGATCGCGAGGCGCAGGCTGAGTACAATATAGAAATCATTGCCACCGATGCAGGCTCGCGCGCTCTTTCAACAGAGAAAATGGTGGCAGTTAGAATTCAAGACGTAAATGACAATCCGCCAGTTTTCTCCCAACCGTTTTACACAGTGTATGTTAAAGAAAACGCAGCTCCGGGGTCAATACTGTGTTCAGTCTCTGCTTCTGATGCAGACCTGGGCGAAAACGCCAAGATCTCCTATTCTATCCTAGACTCCAAAGTGCAGGACGTGTCTGTCTCCTCCTATATTTACATTAACGCGGATAACGGCAGCATCTACAGCATGCACTCATTCGACTACGAGAAACTGAAGGTGTTTCAGATCCAGGTGCAGGCAAAGGACCACGGCTCTCCGTCTCTGAGCAGTAACGCCACCGTTCATGTTTTTATCCTGGACCAGAACGACAACGCCCCCGCTGTTATTTACCCCTCTGCTATCATGGGCTCCGTGTCTCATCAGAAGATGCCCCGCTCTGCTAAAGCGGGACACCTGGTGACCAAGGTAACGGCAGTGGACGCGGACTCGGGGCACAACGCCTGGATTTCCTATAAGGTGGTGGAGGCTACAGACGCGTCTCTGTTGGGTGTGAATCTTTATACGGGGGAGGTGCGGACTAAACGCGCGGTTTCGGAGCAGGATGAGTCCTCTCAGAGGCTGCTGATAGAGATAAAGGACAACGGGGAGCCGGTGCGGTCCACCACAGTGACAGTTGGCATATTGTTAGAGGACGGGGTCCACGAGCCCATGTCGGACTTCCGACAGAAAGCGCAGGATCCCGGCAAGAAAAGCGGTCAGCTGACTTTTTATTTGATCGTCTCTCTGGCGTCGGTGTCCGCGGTGTCTTTGGTGACTTTTGTGATCTTGGCAGTGAAGTGCGTTAGACACAGCCGAGGGGGCGCGTGTTGCTGTGTGAGACGGGCGGACTCGGACGGATACAAGAATCCCAACCGAAACCTGCAGATCCAGCTGAACACTGACGGGCCTATTAAGTATGTGGAGGTCCTGGGAGGAGACATGCTGTCTCAGAGCCAGTCCTTCAGGTCCTGCTTCTCTCCAGTGTCAGAGTTCAGTGATTTCACCCTCGTTAAGCCCAGCAGCACCACAGACTTTAAGGAGATGATTAATGTCCTCGACGCGTCTCTACCTGACAGCGCGTGGACTTTCGAGAGCCAACAGGTGAGCATTGCGTCATGAGTCATAACATTGCCAAGGTGTATTATTAGTTAACTGCCATGTTTAAAATGCTGTGTATTTCTCCTGTATAATCCCGTCGTTCTGCATATCCAAATGTGACGCATGGATTTCTCGGCACGACCAGAGTTCCACGTTCAGACGCCTCATGTGGGCTCACAGAAGTGGAAAGCGTGTCCGATCAAATCGACTGACGGATGTAATTTATTCGACCCACATTCGTCATCACGTGCATTCGTAATCCCTCACGATCAGGCCTTTACATGAAATGTTGTTGAGTAACCTAGCATAATTTTAAACAACAGACAGCGGCAAGTACTGTTTCCAGAAAACATGTTTTTGCTTCTGCGGATGTCTCTGCTTCCGCGTGCATACCCCACCAGCAGGTTTGCTGCTGAATATTTTCATTACACACAATGACGACATGAGAAATGTATAAACTGTGACACCGGCTACAGCAATCGTTTAAACCGTTTACATCTGCGCGTTTGCATGATAAAAACTTTATAAATTCCGCCCCCTGGCGGCACAACGGAGTGTAGCGCGGGTGAAGCACGCCGTTCTATTTGTTGGCATAATTATACACATTTCCAGCGCATCGTGAAACTACGCAATTATGTCGCTGTGAAGCTGCGCTAATAATACAGTATTTATTTATTTGGCTAGGTACTTTTGGACAATTTTTTTACAATATTTGAGCCCTTAATCCGATATGTGTGTGAGTTAGCTGGGTCTTAAGCAATAGAAGTTCATACTTCTCAAAAGCAGCGCTCTGTGTCCGCTTTCTCCTGGAGTTACGGTGGAGAATGATGTTTCGGAGCGATGTTTTCCTCCAATCGGACGCTGGGCCTTGTGATGCGGCTGCGCTCCGCCCCTCGCAGAAGGACGCAGGGAACTTTGTGGAGAGATGGCGTTTTGTTTTCGTCGTTTTCTTTTCCCGAAAAAAGTTGGGCGTCATGAGTTACTTAGCCTTGTTCGCGGCTGTTTCGCTTGAGCGGAATTACTTGTGGACTGCCTGGAAAATAGGTTTTACCAGGACCATGGATTTATTACGGTAAAATCTAACTCTTCTTTCCCTGTTTGTCCGGACTTTCATAATGGAATGCAGAAAAGGAAGGGTTCCGCAGTGCCTCGCGCTCTGGCTCTCTTTTTCCCTTGCTAGCTCAGTGGTTGCGGCCACGGAGATGACCTATTCCGTATCGGAAGAATTAAAAACGGGGGCTCTTGTTGGAAATATTGCAAAAGATCTTCGACTCGATATTAGAAATATTATGGAAAGAAACTTGCGAGTCGTTTCGGATTCCAATGCCCAATATTTTACGGTGAACTCAGAAAGCGGAGCGTTGGTTATTAAACAAACCATCGACAGGGAACGCATGTGCGGATTGAGTTTAACATGCTCTCTTCGCCTTAAAATCGTCGTAGAGAACCCTTTGGAAATGCATCATGTTGTTGTGGATATCCTGGACGTGAACGATAATGCGCCCCAGTTTCCTAATGAAAATGTATCGCTTGAAATTTCGGAGGCTGTCGCACCGGGAACCAGATTCCGGCTGGAAAGCGCACAAGACCCAGATGTGGGTGTCAACTCCCTGCGAACGTACCTGCTGAGCCATAATGACTGTTTTGTTTTAAACGTGGAAACTAAGAGCGACGGCAGTAAGTTCCCCGAGCTTGTACTGGAGAGAGCTCTCGACAGGGAAAAGCAGGCTGTGTTCCGCCTGTTGCTGACCGCGGTGGACGGTGGACAGCTGGAGAAGTCGGGCACTGCTGTGGTACTGATTACAGTTCTGGACGTAAATGACAACGCACCGGTGTTTGACCAGCCGGTGAAGAAGGTCAGCCTTTTGGAAAACTCTCCCCCTGGTACTTTAGTGACAAAACTTAACGCCACGGATCTGGATTACGGTCTGAACGGGGAAGTCTCGTTCCTGTTCGGTAAGTACACTCCGGAGCGAGTACTCCAGCTTTTCAGCGTGGATTCTGAAACCGGGGAAATCCGAGTTAACGGCGAGGTGGATTACGAAATGGCGGACAGTTATGAAATCACTGTTCAGGCCAGGGACAAAGGCACTCCGGCCATGGAAGGGACCTGTAACATTAAAATAGAAATCATCGATGTGAACGATAATGCTCCCGAGCTGACCATAACGTCGCTGACGGGCTCTGTCAGAGAGGATGCGGAGCTGGGCACCGTCATCGCGCTAATCGACGTGCGAGACCGAGACTCCGGGAGGAACGGCGAGGTGAAGCTGCAGATTCCCGCAGGGTTGCCCTTTAAGCTGAATTCACCTTTCGGGGGACACTTCACCTTGGTAACGGATGGTGTGCTGGACAGGGAGACGGTTGCCGAGTACAGTGTTGTGGTTACGGCCACAGACTTGGGGTCCCCTTCCCTCTCGTCCCAGAAGAGCCTCTCTGTCACCCTCTCTGACGTGAATGACAACGCGCCCACCTTTTCCCAGTCCTCCTACTCCGTGGGCGTGGGAGAGAATAACGCGCCGGGCACACCCATCGCCAGCGTGTCTGCAAGTGACCCGGACGTGGGTCAGAACGCCCACCTCTCCTACTCCATCCTGGACAGCTGGGTGCAGGGCACGCCCGTGTCCTCATACGTGTACATGGACGCGGAGAGCGGGGACATCTTCAGCATGCGTTCCCTGGACTATGAGCACATCAACGCCTTCCGCATTCAGGTGCAGGCGCGGGATAGCGGCCAGCCCCCTCGCAGCTCCAACGTCACCGTCCACGTGTTCGTCATCGACGAGAACGACAACGCCCCCGTGCTGGTGCACCCCGCGCTGTCGGAGGGTGGGGTGCTGCAGCTTAGTGTTCCCCGCTCCGCCGCCCCGGGACACCTCCTCACCAAGCTGGTGTGCATGGATCCCGACAGCGGGCACAACGCCTGGCTGCATTACAGCCTGCGGGGCCAGCAGGAGGCGCTGCTGTTCCGCATCGCGCCGCACACGGGCGAGCTGAGGACGCTGCGCAGGTTTGGGGAGGAGGGGGCAGGGGCGGAGCACAGCCTGCTGGTGCTGGTGCAGGATAACGGCACGCCCCCCCGCTCCGCCAGCGTGGCCGTGAGCGTCAGCGTGCGGGAGGGGGAGCCCGACAGCGCCTCGGACCTGCGGAGGGCGGTGGGGGGCGGGGGCCTGTCCGACGTCACCCTGTACCTCATCATCTCTCTGGCCTGCGTGTCGGCCGTCTCCGTGCTGACCTTTGCCCTCCTGCTGGTCAGGTGTCTGCGACGCCGGGACCAGCTGGGTGGCTGTGACTCCTGCTGCTACAGCCGCCACGCCCCGCGCGGCCGCCACGCCCAGCATGGCGCGCAGAAGAACCTCCACCTGCAGCTCAACACCGACGGCCCCATCAAGTACATGGAGGTGGTGGGGGGGACGCTGGAGCCAGCGCGTCGAGGCTATCGGCCCTGCTACTCCACCCTGTCCAGCAGGAGCGACTTCGTCTTCGTCAAGACCCTCAACCCCCCCACACTCGCCTCCAACAGCAACACTCTCAGTATGAGCCTGTCCCGGAAACACTTAGGCATTACAGCCAATGAGGTGAGGGCTCTGTGGTAACATAGCCAACGGGCTGAGGGCTCTGTGGTAACATAGTCAATGAGCTGAGGGTTCTGTGGTAACACAGCCAATGAGGTGAGGGCTCTGTGGTAACATAGCCAATGAGGTGATGATGATGATGATACTTTGTCAGACAAGTCTGAAATTTTTCTTGCATCACAGCAGGAAAAAATGAGGTGAGGGTTCTGTGATAACACAGACAATGTGGCTGTGTTAATCACAACTTTTAAACAGTACATTTTTATCATCTTTACAAATGAATATCAGATGACTGTTCTGTGAACTGTTTGGTCTTTAAATATTATCAACATGCAAATGAATGGAACAAGTAGTATTTTAATAGTTAATTTGACCTTGGGCGTAAGAATGGAATCCCTTATTGCTGCCACACGTGCTCTTTATAGAGAGAGGGGAGGAGGTGGAGAGGGGAGGAGACAATAACAGGACAGGGTCAGCGGTTGACCTTTGGCTTCCTGCAGCCTTGTGAGGGCCACAGATTGATTAGAGAGCCTGATCCGTGCGACAGCGTGAGCGTGTGGGCCCGCTGCAGCTGCCACACTGCCGTTAGCACGGCGAGCTCCAGCAGGCTGGCCTCAGGCCCAGCAGCCCTCCTCTCTCTCCTGTTGCATTTCCAGTAAAGGTGGATCATGCAAAATGTTCTGTTTTATCTCATACGCGGAAAAGTCTGTGAGTTCAGCAGTGTCTGCTGTGTGCGTGAGTGTGTGCGTGCGTGTGTGTGTGTGTCTGTGAGTGTGAGTGTGTGTGTGTGTGTGTGTGAGAGTGTGTGTGTGTGTGTGTGGGGGGGGGGGGGGGTGAGTGTGTTTGTGAGAGTGTGTGTTTGTGAGAGTGTGTGTGAGGGTGAGTGTGTGTGTGTCTGTGTGTGAGTGTGTGTGGGGGGGGGTGGGTAGTGTGTTTGTGAGAGTGTGTGTGAGTGTGTGTGGGGTGAGTGTGTGTGAGTGTGTGTGTGTCTGTGAGTGTGAGTGTGTGTGTGTCTGTGTGTGAGTGTGTGTGTGTGTGTGTGTGTGGGGGGGGGGTGGGTAGTGTGTTTGTGAGAGTGTGCGTGCGTGTGTGTGTGTGGGGGGGTGGGTGGTGAGTGTGTTTGTGAGAGTGTGTGTGAGTGTGTGTGGGGTGAGTGTGTGTGAGTGTGTGTGGGGGTAAGTGTGAGAGAGAGACTGTGAGCGCACGGTTCATGCTTCAAGGAGCAGTCCATCTGTTGGCGTGTCCCTGGGACAGGTGCCGGATCGGGTCAGAACCTGCGGTGCAGGGGGTGGTAAATCTCGGTTCGGCCTCTTGGCCTCTCAGATCTGCATTACATACGCAGAGCCAGAGAGGTGCTGCAGGAAAGCTCTGACACCTTCTTTGGTGTCCCAGGAATGTGTGTGTGTCCAGCTGCTTGTGCCTGTCTGTATGTGTGTGTGAGAGTGTGTTTGTTGACAATGTGTGTAATCATGGATTGAAAATAGTTTATTTTTCTCAGAGCCTGTAATTTTAATAAGTTTTAGTATTTTGTTGTGAAAATGAAATATGAACTTTGGTGCCAGCAAAGTGTGTGCTGTCTGCGTCCCGGATCTCCGCAGGGCTGCGGCTGCTGTAGCATGTGCTCAAGATTTCAGTGTGCAGCACTGAACTGGGATCAGTGTTCAGAGTTTTCCCTGCGCTGGCTGTGAGGCACTGTGGGGTGATCTCCCAGAACTTTTGAATGAGTTTCAAACTTTCAAATTTGTTTTCATTACATTTTTATGTTAAAGTTTTATTATCTTCAGAATCATGTTAATAGTAAAATTAACATGTATTAAATTGTATAATAGAATAATAGATTACAGTAGAAGAATAGTCTACAGAACAAGTCTTGTGTATTGCAGACATGGAGAAGGCAGTGAAATGCTTATCGGTGCAGTAATGTGACTGTAGTGTGTGGGTCGTGTTCGGTTCTCTCCTGGTGTGTTCATGTGAGTGAGGAGGACAGGATGATCTCAGCCCTGCAGCCGTTGCTGCGCAGCGGAGCCCTGCACTGGGTTAAGGGGAGCGCTGTACTCCTGCAGCCGCTCTGAGCTCCCCTCTTTGGCCTCCTTTCAGTCTCTCTCTAGCTTTACTCCACTCTCTTTGTGATGCTACATTAACACGCTTTCTTCTGGAGAGAAATCTGCCCCAAGGTCGCCAGCGCAATACTGGAGATATTCTGCTTCCTGCATGCGCGCGCGCGCGCGCGTGTGTGTGTGCGCGTGTGTGTGTGTATGCGCGTGTGTGTGTGTGTGTGTGCGTGTGCGTGAGAGAGAGCGTGTGTGTATGTGTGTGCGCGTGTGTGTGTGTGTGCGTACCACGTGTGTATTCGTATGTATGTGTGTGTGCACTCTGGACTAAAGCTCTTTTCCTTCTCTCTGCAGCAAAAACCCCCCAACACCGACTGGCGCTTCTCCCAGAACCAGAGACCTGGAACCAGCGGGTGAGTGCAAGAGACACACTTTCTCTCCCTTCCCTCTCCTGCGCGCACACACACACACACACACACACACGCTCTCTCTCACACACACACGCGCGCACACACACACGCTCTCTCACACACACACGCACACACACGCTCTCTCTCACACACACACACACGTGCACACACACACACGCTCTCTCACACACACACGTGCACACACACACACACACACGCTCTCTCACACACACATGCGCACACACACACGCTCTCTTTCTCACGCATGCACACGTGCACACACATTCTCTCATACGCACGCTGCACGCATAGGCGTCTCTGCTCCTGAGGCTGTGTGAGTACAGGGCTGTCTGTTGCAGGGTGAAGCGCTGGTGCAGCTGCACCTCCAGGCTCTTGATGTCTTTATATCTGTCGGCTGATTATGCTGCATAATTCAGAGGATGTGCAGCCGCTTCCACGGCTGTGATTCAGCGTAACCAATAAGAGCTCTGCAGGGTTACTGCATGCACAGCACTGTGGCAGAGCGCTCCTGGGTCTGCACTCCTCTGCCTCTGCGCTCCCTGTGTCTGCGCTCCCTGTGTCTGCGCTCCTCTGCGCTCCCTGTGTCTGCGCTCCTCTGCGCTCCCTGTGTCTGCGCTCCCTGCGTCTGCGCTCCCTGTGTCTGCACTTCTCTGCGCTCCCTGTGTCTGCGCTCCTCTGCGCTCCCTGTGTCTGCGCTCCTCTGCGCCTGCGCTCCCTGCCTCTGCGCTCCCTGCCTCTGCGCTCCCTGCCTCTGCGCTCCCTGTGTCTGCGCTCCTCTGCGCTCCCTGCCTCTGCGCTCCCTGTGTCTGCGCTCCTCTGCGCTCCCTGTGTCTGCGCTCCTCTGCGCTCCCTGTGTCTGCGCTCCCTGCCTCTGCGCTCCCTGTGTCTGCGCTCCTCTGCGCTCCCTGCCTCTGCGCTCCCTGCCTCTGCGCTCCCTGTGTCTGCGCTCCCTGCCTCTGCGCTCCCTGTGTCTGCGCTCCCTGCCTCTGCGCTCCCTGTGTCTGCGCTCCCTGCCTCTGCGCTCCCTGTGTCTGCGCTCCCTGTGTCTGCGCTCCCTGCCTCTGCGCTCCCTGTGTCTGCGCTCCTCTGCGCTCCCTGCCTCTGCGCTCCCTGTGTCTGCGCTCCCTGCCTCTGCGCTCCTCTGTGCTCCCTGCCTCTGCGCTCCCTGTGTCTGCGCTCCCTGCCTCTGCGCTCCCTGTGTCTGCGCTCCCTGCCTCTGCGCTCCTCTGCGCTCCCTGCCTCTGCGCTCCCTGCGTCTGCGCTCCTCTGCGCTCCCTGCGTCTGCGCTCCCTGTGTCTGCGCTCCTCTGCGCTCCCTGCGTCTGCGCTCCCTGTGTCTGCGCTCCCTGCCTCTGCGCTCCCTGTGTCTGCGCTCCTCTGCGCTCCCTGCCTCTGCGCTCCCTGCGTCTGCGCTCCTCTGCGCTCCCTGCCTCTGCGCTCCCTGCCTCTGCGCTCCCTGCCTCTGCGCTCCCTGCGTCTGCGCTCCCTGTGTCTGCGCTCCTCTGCGCTCCCTGTGTCTGCGCTCCTCTGCGCTCCCTGCCTCTGCGCTCCCTGCGTCTGCGCTCCCAGCAGTCTGTCCGTCCCTGCAGCCCAGCTCTGAGCGGCAGTCTGTCCGTCCCTGCAGCCCAGCTCTGAGCGGCAGTCTGTCCGTCCCTGCAGCCCAGCTCTGAGCGGCAGTCTGTCCGTCCCTGCAGCCCAGCTCTGAGCGGCAGTCTGTCCGTCCCTGCAGCCCAGCTCTGAGCGGCAGGCAGGCTGCTGCAGGGACGGGCATTTGAAATGATCCAGAGGGAGAAACTGAAAGATTCCGTCGGATGGTCGCAGGACTGCGCACTGCGACCCTCTGTGCTGATGACGGCAGGCGTGAATGTAACCGTTCCATCGGCTCAGTGACCTCTCTGTGTTTCAGTCGTTACAAGTGCAACACGACGCAGCTGAGATGGACGTCGTATGGGAAGGAGAGGTATTGCGGAGGCTGTGTAGCTGTGCTCTGTAGCTCTCTGTGCAGGGCCTTGACGTAGGGCATCTTTAGATTGTGTGAGGCTGTGTGATTTGTCCCATAGTGCATTGGGCTTCAGTGCTTGCTGCTAAAGGCCTTGTGTGTCTCTCTGTCGTAGTTTGTAGTGTAGCTGTTCATATGGAGGATGCTGGGCTTGTTTTCAGTGTTGTTCATGTGATCGTTCTGGGAAATGCTTCTGCATGTTGCATACACACCACAGATCTTTTTAATACAAAACCATTTCAACACATTTTAGGAAAAATCTGTATTTGCTCAGGTAACACACTGCCTGGTGTGCTGTTACTGTGGTCTTCTAACGCCCACCATTTCTTTGAACCTATAGAATGTGATCATGGCACAAACTGTAATGCTCCCGCTAGCCAGTAGGGGTCTCATGGGATGAGTGACGAGGGCAATTAAATTTTTCTAGTCAACTCATTTGTATCAATGTACCATTTGAGAAATATATAAATAGAGCATTGAATTACATCATGGAGGGTTTGAGCATACTGTGGTGGGTGTGGTTATGCAATTGTGGGTGTGGTCATGATGTAATGGGCGTGGTTATGCAGCCATGCTTTTGCTGTATAGCTAAGCCTCTCCCCCCAGCAGGAAATGATGTCATTGTTGCCCCCCACTCGTGGGAGAGCGGCATGGGGAGGTGTGATGGGAAATGTCCCAGCAGACACTGGGGCTCTCTGACCACAGGAAGCGGGAACTCCAGATAAGCCAACATCTTAATGAGAAGGAAATGAAGCATCCAGAAACACTCTGACCGCATGGTGTAGCTGACCCAGCGCAGATCAGAGATCCCCCTGAGATAACCCTAACCCTTACACACACACACACACACACACACACACACACACGCTCACTCGCTCACTCACGCTCGCTCGCTCAGACCCCCCCTCCCCCATTTGTATTTGGTTATTTGCTGTGTAGCTCAGCACAGTTTGGAGTAACTGGCTTCAAAGTCTCAGAGACCAAAGGCAGTGTGCTAGTTTACAGCCACTCGTATAAGGCAGGAAGCTGGCGCTAAGCACCTGAGCGTGTGTGCCGGTGTGAGCACTCAGGGTTAAAGCAGGGCACGGAGAATAGGTCTGGGAAGGAAGTGCCCCCAAGGAAAGCCCCCCTTCCTCGCAGTCGTCAATGATAATTAGATCGGTTATAACAGAAAACAGCTCCTTCTTTTTCCACTTAGACGCTAATTGCGTGCATTGCTACAAACATGCATGCCTTTGAGGGTGAATGCTTTACAGATGGAGCGGTTCTTTGGGAGTGTCTGTGTGTGTGCGCGCGCGCTTTCTCCTGACATTGTCATGCTCTCATAAAAGGCACACCTGTCCTGTACTTGAATAAATGCTCCACCTGTGGAGGTCCGTTTGGCCTGCAGGTAACCGCTCTCTGTCAGCAGCGGCTGATGAAAACGTTGCACACACATCAGACACTGCAGCTCAGCTCACTTTACATTGTCTGAGTCAAAGCGCGACATTAGATAACAAAGCAGCCCCCACCGAATCTCACCCGCAATGTTTTGGTTTATGAGCCCTGTACCTTACCGCTACACCACACCGCTAGTGCGAGTGTAATCAGACCGTGTTGTGTTACTGGGGCTGTTCTGAGGCCAGCCTTTTCCTGGTTGAACGCTGCTGACCTCGCGTCTGTTTGTGCTGCAGGGCGGCCCCCCCCCCTGAGGCGGCCATAGGAACGGGACCCTGGCCCAACCCCCCCACCGAGGCAGAACAGCTCCAAGCCCTGATGGCCGCTGCCAACGGTGAGCTAAGCCAGCCTTCACTCCCTCTTTCCACTCTCCATCCCTCTGCCTCTCCATCTGTCTCCATCCATCTGTTCCTCTCCTGCACAGACACACTGAGGGAGAAAAGGAAAGGGGGAAAGTAACAGCGAGGAGACAGTGGGAATGGAGGGAAATGCAGGGCCAGCGGCAGTACAGACAGAATTCTGAGGAGGAGAGTGACAGCAGTTTGCATGTGCAAGTGCACTATCTCTGACGCCTGTCTCCGCCACTCTGTGTGTGCGTGTGCGCGTGCGTATAGCCCACAGTGTTTTTTTTAGTGCTTGCTTGTAGCTAGGCAGAATCAACATCATCTATCAGTTATATATCAGTAACTCTTGCAAGAAAATGTAATTTTTAGCCCTGATCTGTGTGTAATCTGCATCTTTCCGCCTCACAAGTGAAACCTAAGAAACATCCGGGCTTCTCAATGGCACCTTGTGACAAACGCATGGATGTGACCAAAAAAACATGCTCACACACTCACACTCATACACACACATACGCACACAAATACACATATGCACGCATATATGCATGCTCACACGCACATACACATGTACTTACGCACACGCTCAGTCTCACACTCTCACACACACACACACACACGCACATACGTATGTACGCACGCCCACATGCTCGCTCACACACTCATACTCATGCACGCATGTACACACACACTCACACACATATACACATGCGCACACACAGTTGATGAGCATGTGGAGAGTGCTAATGAGCTACACGCGCACGCGCACACACACACACACACACGCTTGATGAGCATGTGGAGAGTGCTAATGAGCTGGCACAGTCTCTATCCTCCTCTGTCTCGGTTCTCCTCTCCTGCCAAACCCAGGCACTTGCCTGTGGCTTCATCAACACCCCCCCCCCCCCCCCCCCCCCGTGCCGGGGTGGGGATGGTTGTGGAAAAGAAAGACACATTGTGCAGGGTACTTCTCAGCCTGTGTCAGTACATCCACAACCCCCCTGCCCCCACATGCATGTTGGAATGCCTGTGCTGTTGATGACTGATTCTGGATCAGTGTGATATATATTACTCTGCTATTGTGATTCTCTGCTCCTTCTCTCCCCCCCCCCCCCCACACACACACCCACTCGTGCTCTCTCTGAAATGCAGAGTGTGTGTTCTGATGGATGAACACACTCAGAGTTCCCCTCTTTCCCTGAGGCCGAGGAAGACAGGGCAGGACAGCGCAAAGATGCAGTTTTATTCAGAGAATAACGGCAGTGTGTGCGTGTGACTCTGCGCAGGCTATGGTTTAAATGTTTCTCTCTCTGTGTCTCAGAGGTGAGTGAGGCCACGGCGACGCTGGGCCCTGGCACCATGGGTCTGAGCACACGCTACAGCCCCCAGTTCACCCTGCAGCATGTGCCTGACTACCGGCAGAACGTCTACATCCCGGGCAGCACCGCCACACTGACGGCCAATCAGCAGCAGGCCGCGCAGCCCGCCCTCCCCCAGCCCCCCCCGCAGGCCGAAGCCCCCAAAGCCGCCCAGACCCCCGCCAGCAAGAAGAAGTCTGCCAAGAAGGACAAGAAGTAGGCGCTCTAGCCACACCCACAGAGGTGACCACGCCTCTCCCCCCTTACCCCAGCTGCTTTGCTTTCATTTGCTTCTAAATCTGACCTTTGCAAAGTGGTGATGTAGTGAGAATTTGTGTGTTTTTTTCAATTCTTGCTTCATATTTTCCTCTAACATGTTTTTAAACCTGTGTTAATGTGGTGGGTATATATTGCTGAATAGAATGCAAACTTAGATAGTTCTGATTCTTAAGTTTTCAGTCTGGGGACAGGGGTTGATGAAATAGCTGTTTTTGAATCTGGATGGATTCAGTTCAAAAGATGTAACTGAAGAGCGCTTTAAGGCAGGGCTCTGCCCTATAACATAGTATTAGAATGAATATTAATCATTTTACTTAATGTGTCATGTTGACTTTTTTGTTTATTCAGAAATGCAAAAGACACTTGTGGTCACAAGGATAACACTTGTTCTCAGTTCATTTTCTTAGAAAAACAGCAGCTTTGATAATCTTTGCAGTAGCTCTTAGATGCAGGTAATTTGCATGATCCGTCCTTAAACTAGACTTCAAACCACCGAGGTGATACTATGCATCCCAGTCTGTAGATCTGCCCACTGGTGGATGGGATCCCTACAATCTCACAAGTTCATCCCTGGCTGAAATGCTGGGTATGTCCTATAGCAGTGTTTCTCAAACCTCTCCTGGAGGACCACTTGTCCTGCATGTTTTAGATCTCTCCCTGCTCCAACACAGCTGATTCAAATGATCAGTTTGTTATTAAGCAGCTTCAGGAGTTCATAACGAGTTGATCATTTGAATCAGCTGTGTTGGAGCAGGGAGAGATCTAAAACATGCAGGACAAGGGGTACTCCAGGAGAGGTTTGAGAAACACTGTCCTATAGGATAGGCCCAGTGGTGTTCAGGTGGGTGTGTCCTGCACGTCTGTGGTGGTTTGCTGCATGCGTCCCTTCTCTTTTCCTTTGAGAGGCCAGTTATGAGAATGCACTGTTCGTGAAGCCTCTGCCTGGCCCAACTGACCTCACTGCATGCCAGCAAGGTCCAGAGCCGTCTGGGGGTGGAGCACTGATCCCTCGAGCTTTACAGCAGAGACTGGAGTTCAGACAGGGTTACTGTGGATCACTATTTGGATGTCAGTTTCTCAAGTACTGTTTTATTTCAGGATATATATAAATATAAAAGGATTGTAGGTGAGCCCAGGTCAGGGGGTGCTGGATGATTTTAATGATGCTGAATCACAGAATCGCGTTTTGAGCTTAAATTCACAGGCCCTGTCCGCTGCACTGACCAGTCAAACGCTGTCAGTCAGATCATACACATTCGGCTAGATAAGAGACAAGATGACGCAGAAAGAACATTTTATCCCTCAATTTATTTACCTTCCTTCCCAAAATACCCCACCCTACCCCCCTCACAGACCGGCTGTGTTAGCTGTCTGTCCCTTTGTAAATACCCAGGTCATGTGGTTTCCAAACCAGCTGTCTGTATGGACGATGTGTGAGACCAGATTCAAAATAAAAGCCACTTTGTTGTGGCTTACAACTGGAATGAATGTGCTGCATATTTTTCAGAAAAAAACAAAAAACAAAAAAATTGTTCCTCATTTAAGTGTAGTCACATAGTAATTAGGCAGCAAGATGGCTGACAAGTCCTGACTGTAAATACAACTAAAAGACACACAACCGTAGAGTAGAAACTCGTGATCTTCGTTGCGCATTTTTTTGTGTTTTTTCTCGATTTTACTGTATACATGCAAAAATAGAAAAGTTTCTCTCCATCTGTACCCCCTCCCCCGTGTCTGTGAGACCTGGTCTTCTGGAATGCTGTCTCATATAACTATCTGTCTGCTAGAGAATTACACTTCTTTATTCTGCTGTAATACTTTCTTATGAAATAGATCAGTGCTCTTGTGTTACACTATTGTTTTATATGCTAATATTTATATTGCTGTTATATTTTCTCTTGTACACTGACATTTCAAATAAAAGGAGGTTCTTAAGTCATGAAGAATCTGTGCTTTTGAGTTTCCTTGTCATCCTGGTAGTTAACTGATTTTCTGCCTTTAAAGCTTTTAATGTTGATTTGGTATAACTGTGAAGTCATTTGTTGTCTCCAGAGCAGGGACTATGTGAACTGCAAAGACTGTGGGGTTACACTCAACTCAGAGGTCCAATGGTAATGGTAACCAAAAGTTTAAAATTTCCTGTCTTGGCAGAGGGCAGATCTGTTTCCACAGTTAAATATCCTCTCTGTCAGCATCACTTACCGAGACATGAAACACCCTTGTGTGCAAAGCTACCCACCCTACATGCAATGCAAATGCTCTGCTGCTGGTGTGCGTCTCTCGTCTCTGTGTGTGAGAGAGGAGAGAGGAGAGAGGAGCCTCCATTTCCCTCACACTGCTGAGCATGCTGCTGCTGCCACTCACACAAGATGGCCGCCACCTCACTCTGCACGCGCTGTCTCTGCTGCTGCTGTCACTCACACAAGATGGCCGCCACCTCACTCTGCACGCGCTGTCTCTGCTGCTGCTGTCACTCACACAAGATGGCCGCCACCTCACTCTGCACGCGCTGTCTCTGCTGCTGCTGCAGTTGCCAAGGTGACAAGGTTTTTTTTTTTAACTCCCCCTGTCGTCCTTTTCAAAACTGGAGCAGAAATATATAGTTATAAATATCAGATGGGTTCGTTAGGAGGGAAAGAGGAGAGGAAGGAGCAGCAGTCAAACTGAAATCAATGCCAATATTGTTAAAGCTACTTCAGTAAGTTTGTGGTCAAGCAGTATTCACACTCACACACACTCAGAAACAGAGACACACACACACACACACACACAGAAACAAACACACGCACACACACAAACACGCACACGCACACACACACACTCAGAAACACAAACAGACAGACACACACACAGAAACAAACACACGCACACACACACACAGAAACAAAGACACAGACAGACACACACACACTCACTCACTCAGGAACAGGAACAGACACACACAAACACAGACACAGACACACACACAAACACGCACACACACACACACGCGCACACGCACACACACACGCACACACTCAGAAACAGACACACACACAGAAACACACAGACACAGACACAGACACAGACACACACACACAGACACAGACACAGACACAGACACAGACACAGACACAGACACAGACACACACACAGAAACAGACACAGACAGACACACACACACAGACACACACACAGACACAGACACACACACACACACAAACACACACACACACAGACACACACACACACAGACACACACACACACAGACACACACACAGACACAGACACACACACACACACAAACACACACACACACAGACACACACACACACAGACACACACACACACAGACACACACACAGACACAGACACACACACACACACAAACACACACACACACAGACACACACACACACAGACACACACACAGACACGCACACGCACACACACACACACACACACACACACACAATTCAACTCACAAAGACCTGCAGGCATGTGTTCGCTACATGTGGCATGTTGCCTTTGTGATGACAGGCCAGCTGGCTGCATGTGTAACTTGGGGGGGAGGGAGATATTACCTTCAGTGCAAGTTATTTTCCATTCTAACTCTCTCCATCCACACCTCTTTGCCAGACTGTTTATTCAGCTGTGGAGACAGAATTCAGAGACAGCTGCACTCTGCCAGCAAGCTGAAACTCAGAGATTCAACCACTGGCTGCTTCCAGCAGGTCCTCCAGGTCACTAAAGGGGTACTCTTGCAGGAGCTCCCCAGGGGCACTGTAAGAGGGGGGTCCCCAGCAACTCACAGCACTCATCTCAGGTGTACAGAACGCGTCACCTTCCTGCTGCCAGTGAGAATAAGCTGGCTCCATTTCTGCAGGTACCGGGTCCCCCACTCACCAGGTACCTCAGCTCTGATGACGGCAGTACCTCTCCGCTGTAGTGCACCATGGGACTTCGTGTGTGTCAGACACACGTGCCCCTGTGGGTGCAGAGCTTGCTTGCAATGAGAACAGCCTAGTGCAGACAGACAGACACACACACACACACACACACAGAATTTGCCCCAGTTTTTCTCAGAACAGCAGGTTCTGATGGAGCTGAGAGGGAACTGTCCTGCAATCACCAATCTCCACACCAAATCCATTTCCACAGCAATCACCGTCTCCATGGAAACGTGGGCCGGCCTTGCTTTTGCGGGCTCCTCTGTCAGACACAGAGAAAAGCAACAAAAGACTAAATCTGCCTGGATTACTGATGCAGGCTTAATGCCCCACAGAGCTGCCTCTTCCACTGACACTGACAGCTCTGCCAGCCACCCAGCACTGGCCATACAACTACACCTAACAAGTGTGCATGACCATACACATAGCTGCCTACTCTACGTAACTGTATATAGCACTAAATCATGACAGAGTGCACATTACATGACAGGGAATATACACTCCATGCATACAGTCTACAGCGGGTAGACTGCTACAGGGGAAATACCTGGCTGGCGTAACCATGGCAGCGGCTTCACTCTCGCTGTCAGGGGCGCGAGGACCAGGCAGGCGAAGGTGAGGGGTTTCCCTACAGCGCTCTCTTCACCAACACGTCGGACTGAAGAGCCTTTCACTCATTCAGCTCTGCTCTCTGCTGCCCCTGCTCATCACAAACACACAGTGAGATCCCTTTCACTCCCGTACCACTCCAGCAACGAATTAGCCAACACCACCTCCATCCTGTGTGGACATTCTCTCAGGCCTGACGAAGCTTCTTTGGTTGACCTGTGGTGGGAGCAGATTTACGTCCTCTGCTCAGCCCTTTAACAGTCAGGTGTGTGCGTGCTCACAAGTGTGCGTTTGGTCATGGATGCGCGTTTGAGTGTAGATGTGTGTTGAACGATGAATAGAAAGGTGCTGAAACAACCATAGCAGTGTGGCCACTGAGGAGAGTGTCCTGCTGGACCAACTGATCTCAGAACAGTCTCAGCACCACAAGGAGCTCACAAGCGTTATGTGACAGACAACATCATCAGCATCAAAGTCTAATATTCTGGTTTGGAGTTTCTGAGTCTATACAGGGTGCTGTGTGTTCAGAATCACTTATACCACTGATTCTCAATCCTGCTCCTGGGCCCCCCCTGCTCTGCACGTTTTCCATCTTTCCCTGCTCTACCTACCTGACTGAACTCATCTGTGGCACTTTTGATTAGCTGAGCACCTGATTTAATAAAGAGAATGTTAGATAGAAGGATAGATAGAAGATATCCAAGACAGGGGGGCTCCAGGAGCAGGACTGAGAAACGCTGCCTTCGAACGCATTTAAACATGTGTTACTGTCTGAAGGGTTCCTGAAAGAAATCACTGATCTCCGGGTGCTGCCTGCTGGCTGTACTGGCCTGTGTGATGAGTATGATGAAGGTTACCCACAGCAGCTCTGTGGCGGGTGACACACAGACTCCCCTCATGTAATCTGTGCTGGACGGCAGTGTGAATGAAGCAGCCCCTCCCCCACTGCGGCCCCCGCACTCCCGTGAGTGTGGAGCAGCTTCATCCTGCTCAGATATTCATGCTGCACAGCCGCACTGAAGAAGGAGAAACGTAGTTAATCGAGCACACCGGCTCCCTGCCTCCCGTTCCCATGGAAACCGACACCCCCCAGCCTGCTTGACTCCACGTCGTTGTGCGGTGTGGGATCGCTCTGCGAGGCACTGCGGGTGAGCCACACAGCTGTGCATCGCTTGAAACATCGTTAAACGGAGACCCTGCAGGACTGTCACGTCGAGCTGCTCGATGGTGGCCGCTACCCGAGCCACAGAGTCCCTCCCCCACCACAGCACAAGCCTCAGAGACACCGCGCCATAAGCTGCTTACTGTACTGGAACAAAGCCATCCCCCCTCCCTCTCCTCATCCCCCTCTCCCTTTCTCCCTCTCGCTCTGTCTCTCTAATCTTGTCCCATTTCCTCTCAGCTGTGCTCTGCATCTCCCTCAGAGAGGAAATGCATCCCACACACACACACAAACGCACACATACAAGTGCGCGCACGCACACACACACACAAACACAAGCACACACGCGCGCACGCACACAAGCACACACAAGCACACACAAGCACACGCGCGCGCACACACAAGCACAAGCGCACACGCACACACACACACACACACACACACACACACACAAACACACAAACACACACAAGCACACACAAACACACGCGCGCACACACACAAGCACACACACACACAAACACACACAAGCACACGCGCACACACACACACAAACACACGCGCGCACACACACAAGCACACAAGCACACACACACACACAAACACACACAAGCACACACACACACACAACTGGATGTTGGGCATTTTTACAGAATGGACACTTACAGCCACTCCCCCACTGTGTCAGACCTGCTCAGACTACCCATGATCCTCTGCAGCTGAGGCAGAAAAGGTCAGCATTTGAAGGAGTCAAGAGGAGTTTTGGCTCACCTGTCTCCTCGTGTGTCTGAACCTGACAGTCCACCACTGCAGGAGACAGGCAGCCTGCGGCACTGTCTGTGTCCGAGTGACTCTGCGTGTCCGAGTGACTGAGTGACTCTGCGTGTCTGAGTGACTCTGCAGTGCAGAATGTCACAGATTCTCAA
The DNA here is from genome assembly GCF_013368585.1 of Megalops cyprinoides. NCBI lineage: Eukaryota > Metazoa > Chordata > Actinopteri > Elopiformes > Megalopidae > Megalops > Megalops cyprinoides. The sequence goes on along the minus strand of NC_050598.1, from coordinate 33,473,979 downwards.
CCGTTACAGGAGGACAATGCCTGCAGGGAGAGAGAAGACAGACAGAAAGAGGAAGGAAGAAGAGGAGGAGGAGAGAGGAAGAGGGGAAAGATGGAGCAAGAGAGAGAGGGGAGAGGGAGAGAGACAAAGAAGGAAGAGGAGGAAGAGAGGGAGACAGGAAGAGGGAGGGTGAGAAAGGAAGAGGAGAGAGGAAGAAGGGGAGAGAGGGGGAGAAAGGATGGAAGAGAGGAAGGAGGGGGGGAGAAGGTTGGGGTGCATGAGTGGGGGTTGATAACCATCAGTGAAGAGCGAATATGTGTAACCATGGCAACAGACTCAAAGTGGCGATGTCATGCTACAGAGTGAATGATTTTCAGGGTGAGAGAAAATGGAGCTCTATGAATACAGAAGCAGAATTTCACTCAGTAAAACATCTGTGCATCCCCTGGAACAACCCCGCTCACTCCCTCCATCGCTCGGCTCACGAAACACAGCAAGCAAACGTGCCGGCCTGGATCACACGCTTTCAAAACACGGCAGAATGCAGACTGCTGCTACAGTCCCACAGGAGAGAAAGGAGGAGAAATCACTCTGGCCTGGCCTTTCCAATCTGCATGTACATGCATGCGACCGTGTGTGTGTGTATACGCATGTGTAAATGTGTGTGTGAGTGTGTGTATGTAAATATGTGTGAATGTAAATGTGTGTGTGAGTGTGTGTATGTAAATATGTGTGAATGTAAATGTGTGTGTGAGTGTGTGTATGTAAATATGTGTGAATGTAAATGTGTGTGTCTCACAGGCTGCTCTCTGGCAGTCAGTGCACTGTGACATTCAGCAGGATGGAGTTTCTGATGAGGATCTCAGTAAATCACAGCACCCCCAGCCCCGCCCCTCCACATCCCACAATGTGGGTCAGCATGTACCAACAGACCGGGGGGGGTGGTATGCACGGGGCACTCACACAGACTCTATACACTCAGTCACTCGATCCTGTGCCCCACGGCCACACACAAACCCTGCCTCTCCACACCCAACACACACCCATGGAGATGCAAATATAAATGAAGTGTGTAATTTGTATGTATAATTGGTGTGTATAATCAGGTGTGTTATTTGAAGTGTGAACTTTTTAACTGAAGTGTTTAATCGGAGACTGTCATTTGTGTGTATACACTCCTTAATGCCTCAATCTCCACAACACCAGCATAATCATCACGACCATTATCAATGATTCCCATCGAAAACCACACTCCTACCTTCATCTCCATCAGTAACCTCACCCTTGATACCTTCATCATCAATAACCTCACCCTTGATACCTTCAGCATCAGTAACCTCACCCTTGATACCTTCATCATCAGAAACCTCTCCCTTGATACCTTCATCAGTAACCTCACCCTTGATACCTTCATCATCAGAAACCTCACCCTTGATACCTTGATCATCAGAAACTTCACCCTTGATACCTTCATCAGTAACCGCACCCTTGATACCTTCATCATCAGTAACCTCACCCTTGATACCTTCAGCATCAGTAACCACACCCTTGATACCTTCACCATCCGTAACCTCACCCTTGATACCTTCATCATCAGTAACCACACCCTTGATACCTTCACCATCCGTAACCTCACCCTTGATACCTTCATCATCAGAAACCTAACCCTTGATACCTTCTTCAGTAACCTCACCCTTGATACCTTCATCATCAGTAACCTCACCCTTGTTAAGTAAGCACTCAGTGACAGCCTGCAGAAAACCACATAATTAATGCAGTCACCTGACCAGTGACCTTATCGAGGTGTGTACCAATCCAAAAGGAAGAACAGAGCACCCCTGTCTGTCTACACCACACCACCACATCCACTTTCCCTCCCCAGGGAAAAACAGCAGCAGCAATAATGATAATCTAACATAGCGTTTCTCAACCCTCTCCTGGAGGACCACTTGTCCTGCATGTTTTAGATCTCTCCCTGCTCCAACATAGCTGACTCAAATGATCAGTTTGTTATTAGGCAGCTTCAGGAGTTCATAAAGAGTTGATCCTTTGAGTCAGCTGTGCTGGAGCAGGGAGAGATCTAAAACATGCAGGACAAGGGGTACTCCGGGAGAGGGTTGAGAAACACTGATCTAACATATCTGCTGCCTACTGTGTCAGTAACAGAAATCATTTCATTTCAATTCCACATATCTGGAAGATATGCTGATGACATCATTACAATACAAATCACATGGACACATCTGCACATGTGGACACATGTATGTACGTGCACACGCGCGCGCACACACACACAAACACACACAGCGTTCGAGCCCAGGGAAAACCGCACATTACTCCTCCAGCAGAAATAAACTGAACCCCCAAGAGAAAGTGAAATCATGGGAAGGAAGGTTTGGCAGGAGGGCTGCGGTGGGGGATTGCTGGAACTCGCTGCTGGAAGCGTCACAAGGCATTTGAAAAGTGGCAAGAACTGTAGCTGGTGCCAGAACATGCTGGAAAAGCTGCAGATACACAATGCATCATCAGAGCGTTATTACTGTGCAGGAGAGACTCTGGCAGGCTGGAGAGCAGCAGGGTGCGGAGGCGCGACCCTCCCCACAGCGAGTCCTGCAAGGACGTCAGCAGGGGGCTCTCTGGAGGTCTGTCAGGTTTGGGGGTCTCTCCAAGGAGGCGCCTCAGCCCCCCAGCACAGCGGCGGGGTCCCCCTTCTCCCGCCATGCTTCCTCTGGGACCAATCAGATAGGACTGTGGGGTCGAACAGAAATAAATCCTGACTTTCTGAAGCATAGCTCATGCTCTGAGGTCCTGTTAGAGCCAGAGACCAGGATAACCACAGAGAGAGAAGCAGCCTGAGCAGCAGAGTCGTTTCAGGCTGGTCGGATCAGCAGCATGGTTTCAGGCTGATGGGATCAGCAGCATGGTTTCAGGCTGGTCGGATCAGCAGCATGGTTTCAGGCTGGTCGGATCAGCAGCATGGTTTCAGGCTGATGGGATCAGCAGCATGGTTTCAGGCTGATGGGATCAGCAGCATGGTTTCAGGCTGGTCGGATCAGCAGCATGGTTTCAGGCTGGTCGGATCAGCAGCATGGTTTCAGGCTGATGGGATCAGCAGCATGGTTTCAGGCTGGTCGGATCAGCAGCATGGTTTCAGGCTGATGGGATCAGCAGCATGGTTTCAGGCTGATGGGATCAGCAGCATGGTTTCCGAGCTGCCCTCAGGGGGAGGGGTGGTAGCGGAGCTTGTGACCGTGATGAAGACATTGGACAGTTCAATGACAGCGGAGAAAATCGGTTGACTGCACAGTGGCCGGCCTTCATTTCCATGCCACTTGTTTTACATAACACCGTGTAATGCTTTAATTGAAGCCTCATAGAGACACACTGACTGCCCTCAGTGACAGTCGTGAACACTGCCACATCCGCGCAGATAGGCAGGGCAATTACGCACGCACGCACGCATGCACACACACACGAACACGCACACGCATGAACACGCACACGCACACACTGCAAGCAAACATATCAGGCGTCCTGTTATTAGGACTGAGATCATACAATGGCAGCCCTCAAAGCGGTCTCATATTTACACTTAGTCATTTAACAGAAGCTCTTACCCACAGAAGTGCACACAAAGACACTACGAGCAGAGACGAGTGTCGCAATCGGACAGCAGGAGCCATTACAGAACAGCACCAGCAGCAGGGAGCCTGAGGACACAGACAGTGTGCAATGCATTGTGGGTGTTTACATTCTGACAGCTACTGCTGTCACTGCAGTCATCAGTTTCTGGGCCTATCGCTGACAGAGAGAGTTCACTCTTCATTAATAATGAAGGATAATTACCCTGTAATACATGGCAGTTCTGTCAGAGGTTTCATACAACATGCAACACTGTGGGAAATGCACATCCACTCCCCTTCACACAGCACAATCTGCTCGACTCAACCGCAGTGGTTAAAAACAACAGTAACAAGAAAAGCCATTTCAACAAAGCAGAGACTATTCTCAACTGAGACCTTATTCAGAGTAAACAGAGACAGAGAGAGGCCTGAATGTGCCGCTTTTCTTGCAATGAAGCACGCTGACCCAGGGCTGATGGGAAATATTCCCAGGGGATGAGACTGCTACCTGGAGACCACAGAAACACTTGCCATCCAATGCACTTCCTGAGAAACAGGCCCCTGTGCTGTGATTGGCCCTGCAGTGGCCGGGCTGATTACGGTATATGTCTGCTGGCATTGTGTTGTGTAGGCCAATCAGACGCAGCCTCAGCGCTCTCTGAAAGGAGGGAGGGGCTGCAGCATTCAGCTACACAAACAGCCTCAGAATGGCCTGTGACCAGCCCTTTCAGACCTGAGACAGAATGTACAGCAGGCTGCGAAAGACTGGAGCGTTTCCACAGCACGCGCACACACACGCTCTCACGCTCACTCGCACGCACACACTCTCGCTCACTCGCACACACACACGCACACACTCTCGCTCACTCGCACACACACACGCACACACTCTCGCTCACTCGCACACACACACGCACACACTCACTCACGCGCACACACACACGCACACACTCTCACTCGCACACACACACGCACACACTCTCGCTCACTCGCGCACACACACACGCACACACTCTCACTCACGCGCACACACACACGCACACACTCTCACTCATGCGCACACACACACGCACACACTCTCGCTCACTTGCACACACACACTCTCACTCACGCGCACACACACACGCACATGCTCACGCTCACTCGCACACACACGCTCTCGCTCACTCGCACACACACGCTCTCGCTCACTCACGCACACGCTCTCGCTCACTCGCACACACACACGCACACGCTCTCGCTCACTCGCACACACACATGCACACGCTCTCACTCACTCGCACACACACACGCTCACTCGCACACACACACGCTCTCGCTCACTCGCACACACACATGCACACGCTCTCACACTCACGCGCACACGCTCACTCGCACACACATGCACACGCTCTCACTCGCGCACACACACGCACATGCTCAAGCTCTCACACTCACGTGCACACACACGCTCTCGCTCACTCGTACACACACATGCACACGCTCTCACTCGCGCACACACACGCACATGGTCAAGCTCTCACACTCACGTGCACACACACGCACATGCTCACGCGCACACACACGCTCTCGCTCACTCGCACACACACGCTCACATGCTCTCACGCTCACTCGCACACACACACGCTCACTCGCGCACACACGCACATGCTCATGCGCACACACACGCTCTCGCTCACACACGCACACGCTCTCACACTCACGCGCACACACACGCACATGCTCTTGCTCACTCGCACACACACGTATGCATGCACATATGCTCACACCTACACACACAAGGACACAAATACACAAGCACACGCACATATGTAAAACACACTTACGCAATCTATTTTTGAAATGCATTGTGCTGGGAGGCCAGCCAGGCCTCTAATTACATTCCTACAGCAAGTCACTCGCACAACAGGCACACAGAAAGGCACCGAAAACCAGGAAAATCATCTGCCCTATGAGGGCACCCTGGGCTCCTCTGTGTCTCACTGACATGGCATCTGTGTACCTGTGTGTGGGGGTCATTTTCCAGCCATCACTCTGATTCAGCAGCACAAAGCATGTGATCTGAATCAATGTCATTCTGCAAGTTCCCCTGAGAGGATGTGGGCCAAGCCACACTGCCACACACACTCTCACACACATATACACATACACACACACACACACACACACACACACACACACACACACAGTGCCAGTGACAGCATTAAAGGCTTTCTGTTAAATATGCGTGGCACATGTCATCCCGATTCAGGGTTGAAAATATGCGGACTGTTTCTGACTCACTACAGAGAGATGGCACATCCTCAAAGTCAGCTACAATATTTCCAGTGATCAAAGAGCCGGGCTCTGGGCTGCGGACCAGCTGAGGACAGTCGGCCCTGTCAGGGAGCGACTCTGCGACTCTCCACACTCTCTCTCCGCAGCCCGCCCGGACCTGCGTGGCCCAATGCTCACAGGCTGCAGCCGAACATGAATCTGCTGGAGCAGCTGCGGCAAATCCTGGCGCTGGCAGTGAACATGAAAAAGACCAAAACTATGATTCCAAAGTAAGTTCCAGATCTCAGGGAAATAGACCAAACCTCACATAAAAAACACAGAACACTGCATGCATTATATATGTTTAGGTCTGAACAAAGTTCCATAGGAAATGAACAGAAAGACAGCCATAAAATGACAAATCAGATCAAATTCCAATTAAACTTTGGCTTAAACTGTAATTCATCCAACTGCTCCTCGTGGCAATGAAGTGTGGAGTCTGCTCACAAAGCTAGAATTCGCTCTACAGGAGGAGCCCCCAGCTGAGGCCCGGAGTTTTGCACAAGCATCTAAGTGCAAAAGAAAACAATCCATGGAAGGTGACATTATCCAACAATAACCAAAACTGAAACCACATTTTGACCAAAAAAAGTAAAAAGATTAGTGACATCATTTCCAAGCTCACACCATACCGATGCTTTACCATCTCAGGATGAAACTGTGGAGATGCTGTCCAACACTTCTCACAAAAAAGAGAATGTGCAAAACCTACTAAAACTATTCATTTTAAAAATCCACAAACACACAGCCAAGCAAACACAGTCTCCTCACACTGCAGCCTCAATCAAGGCCTAATTAACCAATGGTTTTCCTTCACAGACAAAGACAATTACACACACAGACAATGAAACTGATGAAGCTGATTAGGTGTATTTGCCGTGAAATTTGACTAAGAACTGACCAGGCTGAAACTGAAAGATAAAATCCCTAAAAGTTTAAAAAACTGCCAGCTGTAGGGGACAAATCACTATGAAATCAGCTACAGTCAACCAAATCATAGCAACCTACTGGAAGAAACAAACACAAAGTAAAAAGCAATGCTGTCTGGGCCATGTAGAAGGTTACCACATTATATTTTTACATTACATTATTGGCATTTAGCAGATGCTTTTACCCAGAGCGACTTACATCAGTTACAATGTTATCCATTTGTACAGCTGGATATTTACTGAGACTATTCGGGGTTAAGTACCTTGCCCAAGGGTACAGCAGCGGTGCCCCAGCAGGTACTCGAATCAGCAACCTTTCGGTCACAAGTCCTGCTCCTTAACCGCTATGCTACACTGCCGCCAGTTACCACGGTAACTGACAAAAAAACTGACAAGAGGTGACAAGAGTGAATTTTCACAGCTGGTACCTTCAAGCAAGGTAAAAACCCAAAACAAAAATGCAACCTATGAAAATATGTTTGAGGTAGTTGGAAATAAAACCTCTCCATAAATTATGCATACTCATAAGTCATGCACTGTAACATATTTGGCTGGGATTTCAGTATTCAGGAAGATCTTACTTGCATTCAGTGAACTTCGCCATTTTTGTTGCCGTAGTATAACCATAAGAAAGCACATAAAGGCAAGGCTACATTATTATATTTTTGTTTGATTCGGTCCGCTTGCTTCATAGTGCTGGCAAATGCTACTAAAAATGATTAATGCCTTTAATTACTTTAAAACGCGGCTGTACAAATATCATTTCACTGACCTAATCCTCTCCCGGTTGCCATGAGAATGGGATGACATGAGCGGAGGGGATGTTTGGCTCTGAAATTAGGCGCTTTGGTCTCATCTCGGGTGCCACATTGCGCCCGATCCGCTTTTTGCAGTTAAACAGTGCTTCCCAGGAGTGTGTCCGGAACATCGCTCCGAGCTGCCGACGCTGACAAACCGTGAAACTCTGGCTGTAGGCTTACACTAATGTAAGAGCTGGTACTTTTCTAACTAAAGTAATTTTCAGCAATGTGTTCACTCCCCATTATGGCCGCTTACCTAGCTGTGGCAATTCTATAATTTGTCTATTTATCGAGATAGTTAGTTGGTTGTTCAGGTAGCTAATCGCTATTAGCTTATAATAAGTACCTGTTTAACTCACAAGCTTTAACTGTCTACATAATTGGAAGTTGCAAAGTATGCAATTAGCTACATTCAAGCAAAACTCTGTCCCTTATTGAGCCCATCTGTAATGTGATGTGACTGCTTCCTCCACCTCTCCCTGAGTGTTCCCAGATACTGTAATGGCAGCTAACATTTCTGTTCTGTTTCTCACTGTACTCACTCAGTGTAGGTGGCAAACTTGCAATGATTAGAAGACAACTGTGTGATCCTGCACACACTGTCCCCCTCTGAGTGTGCTGTAATGCCGATGTCGCAGCCGAGCAGACAACCACACATTACTCCCATTTACAGCAAGCAAGGGCACAAAAGACCTACACAGACCCATTCCCATTCACACCACATTTAGCGCTAAAATTTACTCTCATTGACAGTGATTACTGCACACAAACCATCCCATACAGGGAGGTGATGCTGCGCACACCCAAACACACACACTGTTGCGATATTCCTACAAACGATGTCAATTTCTGCAGGTGTTTGATAACGGGTGATTAGCTGTCAGCGAAAAGCGGTCTGACCGTGCCACATCTCTCGGAAAGTGGCAGGGCATTGGCCACACTGGCCATTCCGACGCTGACGGCTACTGACGGGCTCAGGCTGAGACGTCTGAACCAGCGGCCCACCTACGAACACATTCAGCAGCTCACAAATCAACTTGCTTTCAAAGTCACGCCCTTAGACTGAATGAAGGTGGTTGGGCAAACCATAAAGCATAAGAAACTTCTCCCATACGACTTTAGCAACGGTGGTGGCCTTCTGGTCTTTAGTACGGAAAGCTTGGGCGTACCTAGTAAAATGATCTGTAATTACTAATACGTTACCGATGTTTCAGGAGTTAAGGTCAATTGACAAGAAATCCATACATACAAGGTCCATGGGTCTTGAACTTTCCATTTGGCCAAAGGGAGCAGCCCTTTTGGGAAGAGTCTTACAGCTTATGCAGCAAACAAGTCTTGCAATACTGCTCCACATCCATTTTCATCCTGGGCCAATGAAATCATTCAGAAACCAAAGCATATGTACCCAAATGTCCATGGTCATCATGCAAGGATCTCAGGATTGCTGTCCTAAACTTCTTATGCATTACAAGTTGCCTTTTAACCACATAATTTGCATTCTGTGTGACCCAGTACAATAAGCCGTCATCTACCTTCAGGTTTTTCCACTGTCGTAGCCACCCATAAAAACGTCACCTGTATAAATGTCTTCCTTTTGAGCGACCCGAATCAGTGGCATTTAGACTAGGTAGACAGGAAGTGTTCGGAACACTGAGGAAACAATACACACTGGGACACGCCCATCTGCTTAACTGCACAACTGTGATTACAGCTTGTTTCTTTCCCTCTGAGTGACTGTAGTCACCCCTAGTGCTGGAACCTCAAGCCACTCATTCCTATCACCCACATGAGGACGGCGTGACAGCACATCAGTCTTTTTTTTCCTGATCTACATTTCAAAGTGAAAGTGTAGGTTGATAGCACTGCTAACCACCTGTGCCCTGTTGCATCTAATTCAGCAGATGGGCTATTATCGGTCTGAACTTTAAACCTCGGAACTTCAAACGTTGCCCCATACAGATGATCATGCATCTTATCCACTATAGCCCACTCGAGTGGCAGGAATTCAAGCTTATGCACTGGATAGTTCCTTTCCATGTGTGAAACGTCTGCTGACAAATGCAACGGAACACAACCCCTCAGAATGCTCCTGGTATAACAGCCCTCTCCTAGTCCTTCACAGCTGGCATCTACATGGACAATGCAGGGTTTGGATGGGTCTGCAAATGCAAGGACTGGCGCCTGAACTAGCGAGGTCTTTAGGCTGTTGAAAACGTCCTCACTGAGGAGTCCTACGACCTCCAAAAGGCTCTAATGTCTTGAAATAAGCCTTATCAGGTGGTTTCCTGACTGGTCCTTTACGCAGTGGAAGTTAGCCTTTGAACAAACTGCTGGAAGGTTGACACACTTTGGCATAACCCCTTTATGAATCATCGGTAGTAACCACAGAAACCCAAAAATGACCTCAGAGCTGTAATGGTCTGAGGAAAAGGCCACGAGGACACTGCCTCTATTTTACTTGGGTGCGTGGCTACTCCTTCAGACAAAATGTGGCCTACATATGACAGAAATTTGACAAATTGGCACTTGTCTAATGACAGCTTCAAACCCTCTTCTTCTAAGTGATTAAGATACTTAAGAGATGCTCCTTGTGCTCATACAGAGTTTTCCCAAAAATTATCAAACCAACACCTCCAATAGATTCATGTCACCCAATGAAGATTTTTTTTATATAAAGCAGTATTACAATGACTGGCGCAGTGCCTCCACCTGAGGGGACTACACTAAATAATAATGTGTTAATTCCAGCAGGAACAAATCAGGAATAATTTCCAAACAAAATCTTGCAGTATGTCTATCTTAATATAGTTCATAATACATCCAAGCAAATTCCCAACAAACTTGAGGTGAATCACTGTTCGTTGTCTTGTTCAGACTTCAAAAATGAAAAAAAAAAATGGTAGCCTTAGCTAACCCATCTATAAATCTGCAAACCCATTCACATTCCCATGTCTTTACAATAACCTCGAAGTAACCGGAACAGACTACACAGCGAAAATAACCCGTTTTTCACTCACTCACTCACACACACACACTTACACACACACAGTCCATAGAAACGAAAGCCCTTAACCAGAGATTTAACCTTGAGGGTCATGCCGTTGGTGCACATTACTTCTAAAGAAAAATGATCCGTTGCCGTTAATCCTCGATTTTGGTTTTCCGCTCATGCAGCCTAATGGGGCGTGCGTTCGCTAACCGCGCTGCTGCTGTAGCCACGCCAAACGAAGGCCTCAAACGCGGGCGTAAGTGCAAACAAAGTAAAAAACAGGAGTAACCAAATAACCAAAGCGAACCAAATACACTTCACGCAAACTACACTATTTGAACATCTTACGAGTCAACTATACCAAGTAACTGTTCAACCGTTAACTGAACAAAACTTCGACTTAAAAATCAAGTTTGCGCGCAAGAGCAAAAATGGCGCTGCCGCCAACTTGTGGACTTGTGAGCTTCCTCTAGGAATCAAACATGTAATAAAATAGGTTTATGAAACAAACGCATTTAATATGGTTGGTTAGCCATATTAAATTAAAAGTTAAGTCACTAAAATCGCCAATAATTACGTAAGCGCTCTGGGCCAGCTCCAGTTGATATCAGGGTCACGGTATCAGTAAATGTCTAGGTATCCATCTTGCTAGTAAGTTTGTAAGAGTGCATGTCCGACCTTTGTAAAAAGAACATGAATATCCGGGGCAAACATACACAGACTCCCAAATTACAGGAAAAGACATTTTATTTAACCGACTCTTGCCTCCTCCCAAATGCACCCACACCATGGACTCCACAAACAAGGAAGCAAACTGAAATATCTAAATATGCAGGGTGGCCAACTGGATGTTTAGGAATTTCGAAATCTTGGGTATTTTTGTCAATATGCACCTTTTTAGCAGCTGAAGTAAATTAAATGTTTGTAGTTTGGGGGAACATGGCCTACCTGTCCATTCAATGGCACCAGCAGGACAGACTCCATCAGCCAAGCGACCCGAGTGCTGGGGGCTGATGGGATTTATAGTGTTGGGTGGGCACCGGCAAATGGAGCTGAACCACATGGGCTGTGACTGTGGGGGAGTTTCCTGTGTTTGCTTTTTAATCTTTTATAATTGGGTCGTATTGTGTTTTAAAAAGGAAAAAAATACATATGAAACATTTTATATATGGTAGAGCGATGCCTATATGCCAGTATCTATTGGTTTACTGCCTTTGTTCAGTTAAATGCTTTATTTGATTCTTCTTAGTTTATTCCAAAATGGCTGACTTTATAAGTGTAGCATTCAGTCAGTAGAACGAGAGTAGAGCTGGGAGTGTGGCGGCCGCGACTACGACTACGACGACGAGAGTAGCTATGTAATTGACGTAGTCTCTTTTTGTCTGCTTTAGGCAATTATTATTTGTGGTCCCCCCTTTTTTTTTAAAAAAATATTTTTCTTAGTTTCACTTGTCACAGGTTTGGGTGAATAAACCACCATGGCACCGTCAAATGTTTGGTCTCATCAGTTGTTCTCCTTCATGTGGAGAACAACTCTCCTTCATGTGGTCGTTATGGTGCTAAAATCCTTTTTTTAAAATAAAATTACAGCATCTACAAATCTACACGGCTCTGTCATAATTCCTTTCTGATTTTTTATGCCATGCGATAAACCTGCGGGCCAAAATGTTTGCACAATCGTGCGCACCCGATAATATAGTAAAACAGACCATAACTATATCTAAATACTCGCCCTTCGGTCATTTGGGATCAAAATACATATTTAAAGTTTTTTTTTTTTTTTTTTTGCAGAAAGCATGCTCGTTTTCCTCTGAACATTACCGTTGTTTTAATTAAAAGGAGAGGCAGAGGAAAGCGAGCGATGCGGAGTGAAAGGGGGATGCACGGGGGGAGAGGGAGATTATGCTGAAGAGCTGATTCACCTGCTGGGAGACATGGTGAAATCTGACCCCTACTGCTCCCTCTCACCAGGGCTTTTATCACAGTATCACGGAGGGATGCAGTATCCCAACACAGCACAACACCACGGAGCAGCTGCAACCACAGACGTGTTTCTCACAGAGCCACGGGGTCACATCCAGAGCAGACTGTCCATCAAACAGCAAACACAGCACAGCATGACGCGGGATGGACAGCGGGACTCGGAGAGACCTCCGTCTGTCCCGGTTCAAACTGAGCTTCACACGTCAATACTGCTGATGAAAAAAAGGAGCATGAGACCCATTGGCGATTTTAGACTCTTTTAGGGGTGCTCAAGCACACCTAAATTTAATCTCAGTACCCCTAAATAATAATAATTATAATAAATTATTAATTTTCTGAAATCATTTTTAACCTTCTAACATTAGATTTTGCGAACTTGTCTGTTAGAGACGGGGCAAACAATTACAGGTTCAAATGGCTTTATTTAAACAGGTTTAATGTCCAGTATTCTTTATAAAGTCATGATGTTACACACTCCGGTATAGTGGCGCCATGCACCTTTAACGTTGGTAATTCGCCACGCCAATGAAAGGAGAAGGAGATGAAGAAGTACGTTAGTGAATTTCATGGTGCAGATTAAAAACAAAAGCAAGTTGAAACGTTAGCAAATAAAATTGCTGAATGTTCTGAGAACGTTGGGCTCAAATTGGTCGTTATTACTGTGACTTATCTCACGGCTTGGTTAAATACTCGTTTCTGATTGGCTGGAGGGGCGTGAATTATTTTCCAGTAAATGCACGATGTACGGCTATGAAGTAGTTCCAGTGAAAGTGACATCGCCAATGATGATTGATTGATTATTGATTTTTTGACAGGTGGAAGTGTTTATAACAAGAGATGTCCGAGAGAAATCTGGTGATCATTGATCGCTGTTTTGGAACATTAAGACACGTTAAAAGCCGTTTCACCTTAGGCCAGGTTCACACTACACGGTTTTAGCCCTGATTTTCCACTCGCCGACAGTTTTTGGAGATCGCCCACAAAAGCCCCAGATCAGAGGCAAATCGGTTGTTCAAAGACGCCATCCGAGGGACTCCCCGATGTCTCGCAGACGCCCGACAGATATCTAGCAGGCTCAATATCTGGACCTGTCGGGGAGTCCAAATCCTGTAGTGTGAAAAGTGTAGCGACTGACAGTGAGAGCGGCGACGAGCTACAGCCAACGAGACTGCAAGACACGGGGTGAGGGGAAACCCGGGGGAGGAGTTGTAGCCTATAACATCAACAAGTATGGCTACAACAGAAGTTCCGCAGTCTGCTTGGATCCAAGAAATGGAGGAAAATTTGGGTGAACTTTGACAGGAGCACCAATGCCTTTTTGATGTTTCCAAAAAATAATAAATTCCTGCAGTACTGTGAATATGAATTCATGACTTAGGACTGTGACTCTTACATTACAATTTAATTAACCTACATAAACAATATCAATAATAGCAGTACCCCGTCAAAATACAAATACTGTGAAGTGAGATTTTGGTCATATTGCTTACAGAGCATCTTTGTCTACAGTAGCCATTTTTGGAAGACTAAAATCCCTGTCTCGCGCATGGTATCGTGTCATTCCCCGTGTCACGTCTCGCGTGTGTTTTCATGGCAAAACATAGTTTGGAGACCAGACAGACTCGACGGAGATTCCTTCTGGTGAAAAATCTTGTAATGTGTGACCCCCTGTCGCTGATTAGTCATGTAGTGTGCAAACCACAACGATTTCAAGATTCCCGATTACAAGACAGCAAGTTGTGTAGTGTGAACAGTACAGCGATCTGACGACTTTGAAAGTCATGTAGTGTGAACCTGGCCTTAAGCGTTTTAGAATGTCCGCAAAAGCCTGGTCGTACTTCAAGGCGGGATTTGTTGGCAAAATTGAAGTGACGAGGTCAGGACACCAATGGATATTCTGGTTGTATGTGGACAGGTTTGCACAAATATTTCTATTTTACTACAAATTTATTAGGAAAACTGTAAGCTACACATTTCGGTGCCTGGATTCCAGTTGTTTCTTTGAATTGCAGCGATCCATTTGCTTCTCTTTTCTTTAGCTTTCGGCAGTCTGTAAAAAGATAACTTCAACAAGAAATCGGAGCTAAGATCAAAACATTCTATAATTAATATTAAAATCTATCCAAACGTCTGTCTTGTGACCTCCCTCGCAGACAGGGTAAAATGTCTGACAAGTAGGTCAGGGGAGATCACTGTTTTACTGCTACAGGTCGGTCGCACCAGCTCAGCCAGCAGGGGTCCTCAGCAAACATGTAGTTCAACCCGTGTGTGCTGAGCAAAAATTTGGTGAAATACACACTAAACTATATTCATTTTTGACTCTGTTACACAAACTCCTCCAAGACATGTTCTGTCATTCACCCCTTCCTCTCACACCAGACACCCACCTTCGCCTCTCCCCAGGACAACAAAGCCAGCCTGGGCCCCTGGTCATTGGCAGCTGGTGACAGGGGCAGGATTGAACCTAGGCAGTAGAGCTCAGCTTGCATTCAAAGCAAAGGCCTTAACCGCTGAGCCACTCAGCAGCCCCTATGAAAGGGCTTTCTGTTTTCAGATACCAAAAAAATCTGCTTCTGCCTCTCTCCCAAAACTTCTGGCTTTCAGGTAGGCTGTGAAATCACCCCACAAGAGCTGGAAAAATGTGTGCTAAACACACCAGGAGCCCCTGTTTTGCTTTTCAACAGAACATATTTGAAGTCAAAACACTAAAGCAAACGGAAATGAATATGTCCTTGAACAACTTTCTTGTAGAACATGACAAGCTAGTTGTTTTTACTGGGGGTCAGTCATTACCGAACTGTACCAACATGAGCTCACTGTGGCATGTGTACATTATGATGTAATCAGCTGTAACAAAGGGCCTCTTTGCAGGGGCCTGCAAGGACAGGAAGACATGGTGCATTGTGAACTGCCTTCTCTGGCTAATCCCCTCTACAACACTGAGCTCAGATCAGTGCTCAGTAAGTAAGCAAATCATTGGCTGATCTCCAGTACGGCATAGGGAGCAGTAACTCCAGGGTGGAGCTCAGATGCAGTTTATGTCACCTTTGCTTCTTGCAGCATGGTGAGGGCAGGGTGGCTGCTGGGTCTGGTGCTGTTTTGCTTGTGCTCTGGCTTCCTGGAGGTTCCCCTTTTTCTCCGCTCTCTGGCTGCATGCCCAGGTGCTTCCTGAATGAATCATGGAACGGACAATCGCCAGGCGAAAGAGGATGTGTTTCCTCACATTCCACCCCCTCCTCTCAGGGGGTCAGCTGTTGGCAATGAACTATATTGAGTCAGAGAGGGGTTGATGGGAGATGAAGTCCATAGCTCAAGGTCATGCAATATGCGTACACTGGCTCTGGACTTGAACTCCCATCAGCACCACTGTATCATGGTGTCCTCAGAGGAGAGCCATTTGTGGTCGGAGCACATGGGGTTGGACTGCGGGGGGTGGGGGGGGTTGCTAAAATCTAGAATGTTGGCAGCGCAGGGAAAACTCACTCATCAGACATCAAGTGGTTTACAACGGGTTCAGAATAATCTGCTCAGCATTCAGGAATGTGTGTGTGTTTGTGGTTTCCCTGGAGAGCCCCCCCCTCTCTTCTGCTGTGAGCTGAGAGATGCCTCTCTGCTGTGGAGCTTGCTCTGGCTCCAGGACCAGGGACGTTTCTAGCTATTGAAAAGATTTGGGGCAAAGTCCAGTGTTCCTGGGGCTTGTCTTTTTTTGAAGGGAGATCGGCATCGGTAGGTTGGGGAGGTTATATCTGCCTTTATAATAAATAAATATCACACCTTCAGACGCTGCAAGTCAAGTTCCGCTCTGTTACACAGTCTGTCTGTTGTTTTGCACAACACAGCACAGCTGTTACACACCTCAGGGCCTCTAACACTGCCTGCCTTCCTCTCTGGGGCACAGTAACTTTATCGATATGCAGACACAGTAAATCAGATAAAAGCGGGTTATAAATACACCATACAGATTTTTTCTAATGGATCCTTCCTTACAGCACCTGCTTGTTTCATGAGGTACTGTGCTTTGCTCAAACACCTGCAGGAAACCAGCCCAACACTCTCAGCCCTGCCATCCAGACAGAACCTCACATCAACGTTGGCAGCTGCTCACCAACGTAAAACTGAACTCGTTCTCTACATAAAAATCAGAGCTTTTCTTTTCCCTACTTAAATACTATGCCTTTGCATTACACCATCAATTGCAATGCAATGATGGATAAGTTGAGTGACAGGCCCTCAGAAGTTCATGGTAACACCACTCTGCGTCTCACAGGGGGGGGGGAGCCTCACTGTACTGGGAGGCAGCTGCTTCTGTATGGAACACAGGTGTGCACTCACCTGCAGTGGTGGGACAGGTATCTGCACCTGCGAGCAGAGCACATCAACACGCTTCTCTTACTCTCAGAGAGTGCATGAATGAGAGTTCACACCAGCGGGCTGTGTGGTTATTCTGAAACACGCTTCAGGAGTACACAAGAACACAGACACCTGAAAAAACAATTATTCAAGACACTTTTTAATTGTTTGGGCTTGGAAAAATATGAGCCTGACAGAATATCTAGGTACAGTGTACAGTTCAATATACAAATAAACCACAGTGGACTGGAAGATCTTGGTCAAAAAAAATTGGAATCTTTTTAATCTTCAGACATTTATATTAAAACATAATCCAGAATAAAATTGGTACAGAAAGGAAAATTTCTTAAAAAAAAAATAGTTAAAGAAAGAAGTCAAGCATGCTGGCCTCAGCCCTGTCAGCCATCTTACAGTATTACCTACCCTCTCATGCCACAGATCCTTTCCAAAGCCCAACCCCGCCCCCCCCCCCCCCCCTCCCCCGCTGCGGTGCTGCATTGCTGCCGCTGCAGTAACCTTGCAGCGGCTGACCTTCTGCAGTGATGCTGAGTGCGAGGGAGCAGATGGCTGTGCGCTGCAGGCCTGGAGCTCCTCCATTAGCCTGTTCTGAGAAGCATTAGAGCGTTCCAGCAACGGCTGCTTCAGGACAGAGATGGCCTGCACCCCTCCAGGAGAACAGACAGACAGCAGAGACGCACACTGACAGGAAGCACCGACTTTCAGCAGTGACTCCATTTTCAGCAGTGACTCATATCACAGTGTTGGCTCTGATGATGGTTCCAGCTCTGACTCAGTAATGCTTTGGCATTATAGCCCTTGAGGCAGGTCTCTCATGGTAACAGAGTTCACTCACGCTACCATGGAAATGGGGTCCTGGGAAGCTATGGCCACCAGAGTCCCTGAACATAAATTGCATTTATTTATGTAAGGTTTTCCCAGTGCTATGCCACAGCCAGCCAGCCAGGACCCCGGTGCTGACTGCTCAGGGTGGCCACAGAGGTGCCTGCTGCAGTTACAGCTGTACCCCGAGATTCTGCTGCAGTTACAGCTGCACTTGCACCCCGAGATTCAGTCCAATGCCTCAGAGCTTTTTTCAGCATGGTGAGGCTGCAGAGAGGACACCAGCGATACAGTAACTGCAGGTTAACACTCCGGCCTGGGCCTCACTCTCCCGTGAGCTTCTGTAGACACACACGTCACAAACCGCTACAGTGTATAAAAAAGGCAAAAAACGACACCCCCCCCTACAAAAAAGAAAACAGATATAAGGAACAGAATCACACCGTGGTCAGGTACCAGACCTTCTGAAACTGAAATGTGCCGTAGAAGTGCCGATGCAGCGTGCAGAGCCCTGCTCTCCCCACAGGGGGCGCTGTACGCTCCCAAACCCGGGTTGTTGGCACTCGTTTCTTATGCCTGTGCACACACAGAGCTACTTTAACTTTACCACTACATTTACTGATTTTAAAACAACAAACGGTGCGTGAAACAAATCAAATCTGAGAAATTGCCGATCCACTTCTCTAACCGTGAAGTTCAGAGTGGGCAGGGGGAGGGAGTGAAAGAACGAGGGAGGAAGGGAGCATCACATCAACCACTGACAGTGAGGGAGAGAGAATGTGACTGAGAGAGAAGGAAAATTCACGAGAGAGAGCAGAAGGAGTGAATGAGTCAGAGAGTGAGTCAGTGAGAGAGTAAGAGTGAGTGAGTGAGTCTGTGGGAGAGAGTGAGTGAGTGAGTCTGTGAGAGTGGGAGAGAGAGAGAGTGAAAGAACGAGTCAGTGAGTAAGAGTGTGTGAATGAGTCAGAGTGAGTCAGTGAGTCAGTGAAAGAGTGAGAGACAGACTGACAGAGAGGAGTTTGTGTGGCAGTAGCAGACAGCAGTGGGGCTGTTTCAGGGTGGGGTGTAGGGTGGGGTGTGGGGTGGGGCTGGGCAGGGGCCAAAGCAGCAGCGAAAGAGGCCAGTATGTGTGTGGGGGGGTGTCACCGCCCCCCCTCCCTAAACACACATGGGGAACGCAGTCCGGCTCCGCAGCTGATGGGGCGGGTCCTTCAGCTGGAGCGGGCAGGACCGTCGTCCAGTAGCCCCTCCAGTGACTCCGCCTCCTCAGGCAACTCCGCCTTGCTCTCCTCCTCCTGCACCTTGCTCTTCTTGGCTGGGGAGCTGGCTGGGGCGGGGTCCTGCAGCAGCTCTTTGGCCAGGATGGAGGTCACAGCATTGCCAGCTCTCCGATTGGCTGCTAGAAAGAGACCAATCAGAGAGAGAAACTAGAGAGACATGCCAGAGGCAACAGCATACAATGCCACCACTCACAGCGCCGACTGGACGACCAGGGGTCAGAGGTCAAAAATTCATGCAATAAGGCAGGGAGGTTAAGGAATCCAAACTGGAGAGCTGTCTGCTGCTGAACATGGCGTCTCTGAGGAGAGGACAAAGCTGGCGTTCAGAGCTTCCAGTGACTTTTAAAAACCACTTAGAGGGGTGCGAGGAATGGGTGGAGCTGTGCAGGGCAGGCCACAGGAGCACAGCACCCCCCGCAGGACAGGAAGCGACAGGCTCTCTCCACCAGGACGCAGCCAATGGCCACAGCCGTAACTGCACACAGAGGCGTACAGAGCACAGCGAGGGGGGGAAACCCGTCACTGTCAGTGCGACAGCGTCACAGCCTCCCCGCCAGCGCTGACACACACGGCCGCAGACAGGGGGAGGTGCAGCTCACACCCCAGTCTGCACACAGCGCAGAGACACACAGTGTGCCGAGAGGAAGGGACAAAACAAGCCAGAGCGTAACGCCCCTGAGAGACGGCGCTGCAAGCTCCACACAGACAAACGCGTGTGAGAGTAATCTGACCTGAAAGGCACTGCCACAATCATTCCACCCACAGCCCTCACCCGGAGCGCACGTGTGTGTGTGTGTGCGTGTGTATGTGTGCGTGCGTGTCTGTGTGTGTGTGCGTGTCTGTGTGTGTGTGCGTGCGTGTGTGTGTGCGTGTGTGTGTCTGTGTGTCTGTGTGTGTGTCTGTGTGTGAGTGTGTGTGTGTGTGAATGAGTGAGTGTGTGTGTGTGTGTGTGAATGAGTGAGTGTGTGTGTGTGTGTGTGTGTGTGTGTGAGTGTGTGTGTGTGTGTGTGTGTGTATAGCTGGACAGTGGGGATCACAGCTAAGAGTAAAACTGTTTTCTGTGTTTCCGTTTACCGCTGTGTAAGAACAGTGCCATCCACACTGTGCATCAGGCAGCGCTAACAGATAGTAATAATAATAATAACAACATAATATAATATAATAATAATATGATGCTATGTAATTCAATATGGTACAGATAGTTTGATTTTATTTCTTTGGTTCTTCTTAAGCAGACAGTGCTGCCTGTGTACTTTATAGCGGCATGGCATATTTTGCAAATTGCATGCGTCTTGTCAAATTGCCCGTCTCTCTTGAAAAATCAGAAGTGTCACCAAACATTTGATTCATAGCAATTCGTTGGAACGTGTAGCTCTTCCTCCTCCATGATAATCTGTGACTCGCCCGGACACGCCTCCAACTCGCGCGAGACTTGGCCGAGAGACTTGACGAGAATCGGCCGCTGACAGCAGTGGAGATGAGAGTGCGCTTGAGAAACAGTTTAGAGAGGAGGAATCTATCGAAATATAAAATTATTGTTCACAAATTATTGGTCACGTTTCTAAATGTCATAGGGCCTCTACTAATAATTATATATGAATAAATAGGCTTTCACTGATGCAAAGATGTTACAAACGATGCATCCAGAGTTCAACCGACAGCCACACAGTCACCCACACACATCGACTCACACACACACACACACACACACACACACACACACACAAAAATACACACACACGCACACACATATATATATATCCACACACACGCACACGCACACTCATATATACACACGCAGACTCATACACACACACACAGGAACACACTCACAGGAACACACTCACAGGAACACACGCACACACACACACGCACACACACACACACACACACACACACACACACACACACACACAGAATGCTTGCTGTCACACTGACACACAGCTATGACCCCACACTGACCTGCACATCCCAAACCCCCGGCTGAGGTTACCATGGGGACCAAGGCTAGGGAGAGAGGCAGCGCTGCCATGTTAAAGAATCAGAGGGGCTCTGAAAGGAAGCAGAGAGGGACACATCGCCCCCTGCAGGCCAGCTCTGTCTCTCCCTCTCTCCCTCTGCAGGCTCCTCAGCTCCGCTGAGCGGCCATGTTGGATTATGTAGGTCAGTGGGAGAAGGAGAGCGGGAGGGGAGTAACCCCTTCAGCGCCAGCGTGCTGCACAGAATACAGATACAGAAGCTCAGAGTGCTGACCGCCGCTAATCCCCTGTGATACGAGGACGAATCAGACCCAGATTAAAACGGCATCAGATACAAGACTGCCAGCATATGGTGCTATACTGCGACTCTGAGAGGAGTGTGTGTGTCTGTGCATCTGTCTGTGCGTGTGTGCATACGTATGTGTTTTTCAGTATGTGTGTGTGTGTGTGTGTAGAGATGTGTATATTTATATAGGTGTGTCTATATGTACACGCCTTGTTACACACGGCCTCTCTGCCCAGTCTCCAGCACTCAGCTAGAAACCATACAGGTGGCTTCTGAACTGTGCCCAGGAAGCGGGCAGAGACTCAGGACAGGACGCAGAGATGCAGCAGTTTTCACAGCGTGCAGAAATGCAGCAGGATGCAGAGATCCTGCAGATTTCACAGCGTGCAGAGATGCAGCAAGACGCAGAGATCCCGCAGTTTTCACAGCGTGCAGAGATCCCGCAGGTTTCACAGCGTGCAGAGATGCAGCAGGTTTCACAGCGTGCAGAGATGCAGCAGGACGCAGAGATCCCGCAGGTTTCACAGCATGCAGAGATGCAGCAGGTTTCACAGTGTGCAGAGATCCTGCAGTTTTCACAGCGTGCAGAGATCCCGCAGGTTTCACAGCGTGCAGAGATCCTGCAGTTTTCACAGCGTGCAGAGATCCCGCAGGTTTCACAGCGTGCAGAGATCCTGCAGTTTTCACAGCGTGCAGAGATCCCGCAGGTTTCACAGCGTGCAGAGATCCTGCAGTTTTCACAGCGTGCAGAGATCCTACAGGTTTCACAGCGTGCAGAGATCCTGCAGGTTTCACAGCGTGCAGAGATGCAGCAAGATGCAGAGATCCCGCAGGTTTCACAGCGTGCAGAGATGCAGCAAGACGCAGAGATCCCGCAGGTTTCACAGCGTGCAGAGATCCAGCAGTTTTCACAGCGTGCAGAGATCCTGCAGGTTTTCACAGCGTGCAGAGATCCCGCAGGTTTCACAGTGTGCAGAGATCCCACAGTTTTCGCAGCAGCGGCAGCTGACGGAGGGCTGATTCAGACTGGTAATGTCTCGCCTGCGGCTCGCAGCAGTGTCAGCGTCTAACACCCTTCCACAGCATCCAGATCCTGTGAAATCTCAGTCAGGCCTCCCTGACATGGCGTCCTCTCCCAGGACAGGAAGTGACAGAGCAGCCTCAGACGGGAGATACTTCCTCTTTAAGGAGAAGCTCCTCTTCAAAGGAAGAGGAATAGAAATTTAAATTGAAAAGATGTGGACCGACAGGAAGCTCTGAAATCTGCCGGTTATAAGATACACACAATGGAAAACCAGAGAGCACCGCAACATGCAAAACATCCTTCTGTGTGTGTGTGAGTGAATGTGTGTGTGTATGAGTGAGAGTGTGTGTGTGTGTCTGTGTGAGTGAGAGTGAGAGTGTGTGTGTGTCTGTGTGAGTGAGAGTGAATGTGTGTGTGTGTGTGTGTGTGTGTGTGTGTGTCTGTGTGAGTGAGAGTGAGAGTGTGTGTGTGTGTGTGTGTCTGTGTGAGTGAGAGTGAATGTGTGTGTGTGTGTGTCTGTGTGAGTGAGAGTGAATGTGTGTGTGTGTGTGTGTGTGTGAGAGAGTGTGAGTGAGTGAGTGTGTATGGGAGCCCTGTCTATTCTTTTCACACATTAATCAAACGGCTGAAAGCAAGCCCACTCCACAACACACACACACACAAACACACAAGCAAAGTTACCAGGCTGGTCTCCAAAGTGAGTTCAGACAGGGAGAGCACAGAGTCTAGAGAAGAAGATGATCAGTGGTTAGCGGAAGACTGTCAGTGTGAGTGTCTGAGTGAGTGTGTGTGTGTGAGTGTCTGAGTGAGTGTGTGTGTGTGTGTGTCTGAGTGAGTGTGTGTGTGTGTGTGTGTGTGTGTGTGTATGTGTGAGTGTGTGTATGAGTATGTGTGTATGAGTGTGTGTATGTGTGAGTGTGTGTATGAGTATGTGTGTATGAGTGTGTGTGAGTGAGTGTGTATGAGTGTGTGTATGTGTGAGTGTGTATGTGAGTGAGTGTGTATGAGTGTGTGTGTGCATGAGTGTGTGTATGTGTGAGTGTGAGTGTGTGTGAGTGTATGTGAGTGAGTGTGTATGAGTGTGTGTGTGCGTGTGAGTGAGTGAGTGCGTGAGTGTGTGTGTGTGTGAGTGTCTGAGTGAGTGTGTGTGTGTGTGTGTCTGAGTGAGTGTGTGTGTGTGTGTGTGTGTGTGTGTGTATGTGTGAGTGTGTGTATGAGTATGTGTGTATGAGTGTGTGTATGTGTGAGTGTGTGTATGAGTATGTGTGTATGAGTGTGTGTGAGTGAGTGTGTATGAGTGTGTGTATGTGTGAGTGTGTATGTGAGTGAGTGTGTATGAGTGTGTGTGTGCATGAGTGTGTGTATGTGTGAGTGTGAGTGTGTGTGAGTGTATGTGAGTGAGTGTGTATGAGTGTGTGTGTGCGTGTGAGTGAGTGAGTGCGTGAGTGTGTGTGTGTGTGAGTGTGTGAGTGAGTGTGTATGAGTGTGTGAGTGAGTGTGTATGAGTGTGTGTGTGAGTGAGTGTGTATGAGTGTGTGTGAGTGAGTGTGTATGAGTGTGTGTGTGTGTGTGAGTGTGTGTGTGTGTGTGAGTGTGTATGAGTGTGTGTGTGCGTGTGAGTGAGTGAGTGCTTGAGTGTGTGTGTGTGTGAGTGTGTGAGTGAGTGTGTATGAGTGTGTATGTGTCAGTGTGAGTGAGTGTGTATGAGTGTGTGTATGTGTGTGAGTGTGTGTTATCCTTGTAGAACAGAGCTGGTGTCTGAATGCACTGCTTCTCTTTGATCACACAGAGTGTGGGATCGGCTGTATGGAGACATCTGCTCCAGGGGTCAGAGGTCGCCAGCCGCATGTGAGCCCCACCCCCAAGCCCCACCCCCAGCCGGCCAGTCTCTGAGTGACACACTGCATCTGCAGACTGCGCAGGCAGATGTGGGGCAGCTGCCCCACCATCACCTTTCTCTGAAAGCCCAGGGGTCAAAGGTCAGGGTGAATTCCAGAGACACAGCCCTCCTGCCACATTCCTGCTACCGCTAACTCACTGCAGCCAATCAGCTGCCAGCGCTGCAAAACCCACACAGGGGTGTGTGTGAGTGCGCATGTGTCTGTGTGTGTATATGAGTGTGCGTGTGTCTGTGTGTTCACGTGTGTGAATGAGTGAGTGTGTGTATGTGTATGTGAGTGTGTGTGTTTGTGCGTGAGTGTGCGTGCGTGCATGTGTGTGTGTGTGTGTTTTTGTGTGCGTGTGTGTGTGTGTGTGCGTGTGTGTGTGTGAGTGAGTGAGTGAGCGTGTGCGTGTGTGTGTGCGTGAGTGAGTGAGTGCATGAGTGTGCGTGTGTGTGAGTGCGAGTGCGTGTGTGTGTGTGTGTGTGTGTGTGTGAGTGAGTGAGTGAGTGTGTGTGCGTGTGTGTGTGTGTGTGAGAGCAGCTGTGTGTTTGAATAGCAGTGCAGTACGCAGCGGGTGGAGTCCTGTGTCAGTCTCTCCATTAATAAAAGCACAGCAGTAATATGAGCCCACACTTCCCTCCTACACAAAGAGCCAAAAATAAGCAGCTCTATATCAGGAGGCTCTCCACAACAGCAGCCAAGCCCTGAGTCACTCGCTAAATATGCCCTCCACAGAGGAAGCCTGCGCTTGTGTCTGTCAGACGCTGCGTGTTCTGCGTGTGTGTGTGTGTGTGTGTGTGTGTGTGTGAGTGTGTGTGAGTGAGTGAAACAGTAACAGAGGCTGAGTCAGACTAGAGGCCTGGGGTTGCCAGGTGTCTCACCTGGTCCTGCTACAACCCCTCCACCTGCTGGATCTCACGCACAGGTATACAGCATACATCACTTTTCACATGCAAGTCACAAAAACTGCACAGCACCTCACCAATGTAGCAGCACAAGAGCAACGTTAGCACAACGTTATTCCTATTCTACTCTAGCACTGCAGCTGCAGCCAGCACACCTCTCTCTATGCAGAGTCTGTGGAAGTGCACAAGTAATCTGATCTGCAGAGGGATTTTCTGGGAGACGAGTCTGGGGCTGTTTGCCTCATTACAGACACTCTGCCGGGCATCACAGGCGGGACAGACTCATTACAGACACTCTGCCGGGCACACACACACACATCTCTCACACACATGAGGGGGAGCTGTACCTGCCCACTGCACACTCAGACACCACCCACTGCACCCTGAGACTCCACCCAGCCTGTGCACTGCGGATGGGGACCACAGCCTCAGAGAGCAAACGCTGGCTCAGTGTCGGCCCTTCTGCAGAGAGCTGTGCTTCTGACAGCGTCAGTCAGAGGAACAGGGGGCCTCATAAGCAGCTTCGCTCACAGCGTAAACAAATCTGTCCCTTTCCTCCTGCCAGCGTGCTCCGCTGCCATTGGCTGCCTCACTCCACACAGCCAGCGTGCTCCGCTGCCATTGGCTGCCTCACTCCACACAGCCAGCGTGCTCCCCTGCCATTGGCTGCCTCACTCCTCACATACGCTCTGCGAGATGTGAAGTATCTGACAAGATTTACACTTTACGTGCTGACATGCACAGTCCTCCTGCATGACGGATCTCAGCAGTTTAATAAACCCGATCTGTAAAAGGAGCATATAATTCAACCCCAGTGAAGTGCGTAAAGCTAACACACACTCCTGAAGCGAGGTGTGGGAGGGACAGTGTCGCAGTAGTTCCTTAGCACAGCAACTTCATAAACACTCTAGTGGAACACACTGCGGATACCCCAGACCACTGGACTGTCAGGTCACTGCACTGACTGTGTTCCGCACACTGAGTCAGAATCAGATCGAGAATCTAACACCAAAATTACACTGACAGGAGTGTGAGACAGTGCAGTGTACTGGAGCTTTAGACAGAACAGAACAGCACACTTGGACAATAGCTTGTGCTGGTAGTCTGCACCATATTGTACTACGGGTTTAGACTGGATAGTGTACCGAAGCCTCAGACTGTATGGGGTAGTATGGGTTCAGACAGTGCAGCGTGCTGGAGAGATGACAGGTGGTCCAGGTCAGCAGCAGCAGGGCACGGTGAAAAAAAGCATGTGGACACGCCCACAGACAGCCCTGCATTCCGGGGCTCAGAGCTGGGCGCTAACGTGCTAATCAGCTCTTCCCCTCCGGACCGGCTCATCCCCCGCGACACAGCGAGAGCGCTCAGGATAAACAGCCTGTCACAGCTCTGCCACACGGCCCGGCCACACGGCCCTGCCACACGGCCCTGTCACACGGCCCTGTCACACGGTCCGGCCACACCCCTGCCACACAGCCCTGTCACACGGCCCTTCCACACGGCCCTTCCACACGGCCCTTCCACACGGCCCTGCCACACCTGTCACACGGCCCTTCCACACGGCCCTGCCACACCCGTCACACGGCCCTGCCACACAGCTGCAGGAGGGCAGCTGAGCAGGATCACGGCCTCAGACAGCAGCTGCCAGGCATCAGAGCTGTGAAAGTGGGTGAAGCGTCAGCTGATTACTGACCAGAGGACTCCGCCCAGAGCAGGGACTGCCCACAGGCAGGGGGCAAGCTGATTACACACCAGGAGAGCTTACAATCCAACACACTTTCAGCACTGATTACACAGTGGGCATGTTATTGGCAGATGGGTGTGTGTTGTGTGGAGAGCTGTGGGCTCTCACAGAGGGAGCTGTAGGCTCTCACAGACAGAGGGAGCTGTAGGCTCTCACAGAGGGGGCTGTAGGCTCTCACAGACAGAGGGAGCTGGGGCGCTCACAGACAGAGGGAGCTGGGGCGCTCACAGACAGAGGGAGCTGTAGGCTCTCACAGAGGGGGCTGTAGGCTCTCACAGACAGAGGGAGCTGGGGCGCTCACAGACAGACAGACAGCTGTGGGCGCTCACAGAGGGAGCTGTGGTATCAGTGCAGTGACGCTCTTCACTTCCTGCTGAGGGGATCCGGTTACACTCTGAGAGAGACTGAGGGAGCGTTCCCAGGCCAGCTGCCCTCCCCGATTCTGCACCCGGTGACCCTGCGACTCCAGCAGGACTTCAGGGGTCAGGGATGGTACGCGTGTGGATCTGAGAGCTTCCAGGCAGCCTTCAGCACCAGAGCAGTGAGACTCGGCCCACCCGGCGCCAGGAACACATTCCTGTCCTTCCACTCAGTCCCACATGAACAAACTCACATTCCTGCTACAACTGTCTGTATGAAATATGATAAACGACCATACAGCACACACACACACACAACAGAAACACACACACACACACACACACAGCAGAAACCCACACACACACACACACACACACAGCAGAAACACACACACACACACACACACATACACACACACACACACACACACACACAGCAAAAACACACACACACACACACACACAGCAGAAACACACACACACACACACACACACACACACACAGCAGAAACACACACACACACACAGCAAAAACACACACACACACACACACAACAGAAACACACACACACACACACACACACACACACACAGCAGAAACACACACACACACACACACAGCAAAAACACACACACACACACACACACACACAACAGAAACACACACACACACACACACACACACACACAGCAGAAACACACACACACACACACAGCAAAAACACTCAGTGCTGACAGGCTGACGCCAGTCTCTGATCTCAGGGAAACGTTACGGTTGGCCCGGGTCCGAGTCCGAGCGCTGTGTGCAGGCAGACACACTGCAGCTCACAGAACCTCTCTCACACAGCACACACTATCTGCAGGGAAACCAGGCGTCTCTCAGAGAGACAGAGCAGCCCGGAGACGCTGCCATTAACACACACACTTACTCACACCCATCTCTCTCTCTCACACAGCACACACTGTATCTGCAGGGAAACCAGGCGTCTCTCAGAGAGACAGAGCAGCCCGGAGACGCTGCCATTAAAGGTGACAGCATCAGAGGGATTACCTCAATCCAGTGTACAGGCGTGACTTACCTGCCTGCCGTGGGCCCCTCTTCCTCCTGAAGGCAGCACCTGACTGCAGGGCCTCCAACAGGCCATCCATGATACCCGTCTCATCTCCCTCTGCAAAAAACACACACAGAGTTAGGGTTTGAAGCTCAGAAGCAGCACGAGCACACACACACACACACACACACACACACACGCACACACACACACAGCAGGCAGACCCTCCCAGCTCACTCTAACAGCTGAGGGGAGCTGCTTACAGCGCCCGCGCCAGTGTTTCCACAGCAACAGAGCAAAATGGCAGCTGGGCTGTGAGTCAACACAGCTCTGACACACTCTGGACATCACTTCCTGTCACACTCTGCACATCACTTCCTGTCACATGCCTAAAAAACACGGCTGCTGGCTCAGATGCTCCCGTCCTCCTTCACCCATATCTGCACACTCATTAACTGCTTAGGACGGTTAGGATGGTTAGGATGGTTGGGACGGTCGCATGGTTAGGATGATTAGGACGGTTAGGATGGTTGGGACGGTTAGGACGGTTGGGACGGTTGGAACGTTCCCGTGGTTAGGATGGTTAGGATGGTTGGGATGGTTGGGATGGTCCCATGGTTAGGATGCTCATACACACATCATCTGCCAAGCTTGCTGCTCAACACTGGCTGATGTTATGTAACAGTTTTGTAATTTGTTGAAATATTAAAGCGGAAACCTGTAAATGCCACATAACCCAGGAATATAAATGGGATGCTAGTGACCAAAATCAGAGAAACGCTGCGTGTTCACAGGGAGTTTCAGTGTGCAGTCAGACAGGCCACATTGCGGCCTTTCCCATTACACTGCGGCCTTTCCCATTACACTCCAGCCTTTCCCATTACACTGCGGCCTTTCCCATTACACTGCTAACTAAACATCTCTACTGCTTCTTTGCACACTGTCTGTAGGGTCTGACTGTCAGAACCCAGCTCAGTAACTTGTGCCCATCTGAAACCGGACTGAATCCTGTGCGGATGCTTCCTCAGGTTGTGAAAATGCTAATGCCTGCAGGCTAACGTATCTCACTGCAGCTTCTGCTAACATCGCTCCTGACCACCCTCCATTTCAGATGAGACTACTGCAGTGAAAGAGAGGGGGAAGAGAGAAGGGGAGAGAGGGGAAGAGAGGTATAGAAGGACAGAAAGAAGGAGAGAGGGAGGGAGAGAGTGAAGGGGTAGAGGGACAGAGAGAAGGAGAGAGGGAGGGAGAGAGTGAGAGAGAAGGGAGAAAGAGACAGATAAGGTAAGAGTCCTCTGAGTAAAGACGAGCAGCAGAGGCCGTTTGTAACCAGGATGTGGAGAGAGGCAGTGTGAGACATGAGCGCCCCCTGTCTGCTCCTCTCTGTCACACCAAGGCAACCTGTCATATTAGCATGGTGGCCACTTTAAGCACACTAACCCAGATGAGCACTGACCTACTTACACCACACAGCCATTACTGCTGCTGGGGGCTACACACCCACGCACACACACACACACACACACACACACACACACACACACACACACACACAAGCGCGCGCACACACACACACACACACACACACACACACACACACACATGCACACACACACACACATGGGCTGTTCATCAGGTCACAATGTAATCCCCCTCCCTGCCCCGCCCAGCCAACAGCCTGAGGGTCCACATCAAAGCCGATAAGGAGCACTAATCCCCACAAATACACACACACACACACACACACACATACACACACACACACACAGAGCTCTGCCTGAGCCATGCCATGTGTGAGTGTGTGTGTGCGTGCGCCTGTCTGTTTCTGTGTGTGTGTGTGCGTGTGTGGGTGTGTGAGTGTGTGAGTGTGTGTGTGTGTGAGTGTGGGTGTGTGTGGGTGTGTGGGTGTGTGGGTGTGTGTCTGTGTGTGTGTGTGGTAAACACTGGCGATGCAGGCGGGCAGATGGTTTTAATTTTCCCGTATTCAGTGAGTTGACGGTTAAAGGTTTTCAGGCCTGTGAAGAGCTGAGATGTGGAAGCAGAGCCCCACCCCCTCCAAACACACACCAGATGGGCCCCCCCCCACACCCCATCCTCCGTCACGCAAAGTCAAAACAACAAAGGAGAGAAACATACATGTCTCACAAGTGCCACCTGCTGCTCACGCAGCGGAGGTGCGGGCAGGTCCTGCAGCAGGACAGAACGAGGGACACCGCGCTGATGCTAACGGCACATTCGCACCTGAAACGCGGGACAGAGGAGCAGCCTCGTGTGTGGCCCCGGCCTCTCCGGGACCAGCGTCAATCGCAAATTTAATCACACCACATCGAATCGAATAATCCACACTGTCCACCCGCTGCTCTGACCCACTGACCTGCAATCTAAAAATACACCAGCGAGGAGCGCCGGGCTTTCCAGGGCTCCCAGCTCTGTGCGCAGAGGCAGGCAGTTAGCGCTGATAACTGCCACCAGTACAAACCTGTCCCAGTGAGAATGTTTCCATCACACCCCACACAGTATCAGCAACACGAATGTATTAACATCACATTAAACGCAGAGTAATAATCTCAACCCAAACTATAATGTAGGTCTTCTCACAACAAAGACCGATGGCTGGAGTCTCTCCCCCCAGCTGGAACCAGCTCTCTGGCCTGATGGTCAGACTCTGTCCCTGAGCAGACAGACAGAGAGAGCCATCAGCCACTGTAACCATGCAGATAACGCGGCAGTGTGTATTGCCACAGAGCTGAGATCAGGGCAGACACCCTGCTTCAGCCATCTCTCACAGCCCAGCGCTGAAGGGGTTAACAGCTGCAGGACTGTGAGCGGTACAGACACGCCCGCCTGCTGGCTCTTACAGCCTCACTTTCTCACAACACTGACATCTAGTGGCAGATGCAGGAACGGCCTCTGTCCGACATCCGAATGCTTCTCCAATCTGCTACATCCATTAAGCATCTGCGATCCTCACACAGAGAGCAGAGAGAGACCCCGGCCTTGGTCTCTTCACAGCCTACGACAGCAGTGTGCAGCAGTGGGAAATACCAAAGCAAAAGGTTGCCAGTTCAAACTCATGGTGACACAGCGAGAAAGGTGAATGCACTCAATCCCTGAGTGACTATACAGCTGTATGCTGACAGCATAAGTAACTGTAAGATATGCTAAGACAAATAACACCATGGAAACATTTGTCAGTGAGAGATATTTGGCAGCTAGTTCACGTGTGATATTATGTCTTCAGTGCTGCTGTGATGAGCGTTATTTCTGCGGATCGGACCCATCTCAGTGGCCTCCCTGTAGAAGCAGAGTGCAGCTGTTCACCCAGAGCCAGGGAAACACGTGTCATTTCCTGTCCCGCAGTTTTCCTCAGTCATGTGACCACACATCCGCTCTCACCTCCTGCAGACCCAACAGGCTGCTCTGCACGACCCGCTCCGCTCCCTGCGGTCGCTCACTCACGAGCAAACAATCAGCGGGAGAATCATTCAGGTGCGTGACGCAGCAGAGTGCGTGACGCAGCAGAGTGTGGTACAGCCTAAGTGAGCAGAGCTGCAGCAGGGGCAGCTGCTATGGATCAGGAGATGCTAACACACTCCGCACTGTGAGAAACGTGTTCCTCAGAGACAGTCTGAGAGCAAACAGACCAACTCAGAACAGCCGTCCTCAGTCTCCCTCTCGCTCTCCCCCCTCCTCCTCTCCTTCTCCCTCTCTGTGGAAATTCCTTCGCAGGGCAGGAAGTGGCCCAGACGGAAAAACGGGCAGAGCGCCGAGAGGCTGCAGCCCGTTTTCGCTCTGCGTAGGAGAGAGCCGCAGCTCCGCAGCAGCAGGGCTGGCCTGCAGCCTCCTCTCCAGGTGTGCGTTGGGGGTCTGGCGGTTTATACAAAACTGTCTGCAGCATGTAAATCTCCTGCACAGGTGAGCCCACAGCAAGCCTCCGCAGAACGCTGGGGGAACTCCACACCCCCCACCCCCCCACCCCTCCTACACTTTCACAAACCGCAGGAGGAGTCAGAAGAGCAGGGAGAACTCAGAGGGGGATGCGTTCTCTCCGAAAAGTGAGGAGTAAGAAAGAGAGGAGGGAGGGAGGAATGAGAGAGGGAAGGGGCCAGCCGCGAGAGCCTTCGGGGGCTGAGGGCTAGCGCTGGAGCGGGAGATGTTGTGATTGGCTGCTGATCTGGCAGAGTGAGGGCGGTGAGGGTTTGAAGGAGAGGCGGGAGAGTTTGTGATTGGCTGCTGATCTGGCAGAGTGAGGGCGGTGAGGGTTTGAAGGAGAGGCGGGAGAGTTTGTGATTGGCAGGAAAACTGAGGCTGATGGGAAACAGATGTTGGAGGTAATGTGTGTGCTGAGAGAGATGGCACACTCCACATCTCAGAGGCAGCCAGGAAACTATCTGCAGTGTGTGTGTGTGTGTGTGTGTGCGTGCGTGCGTGCGTGTGTGTGTGTGTGTGTGTGTGTCTGTGTATGTGTATGCACGTGTTTGTGTGTGTGTGTCTGTGTGTGTGTGTATGTGTATGCACGTGTGTGTGTGTGTGTGTGTGTGTGTGTGTCTGTGTGTCTGTGTATGTGTATGCACGTGTTTGTGTGTGTGTGTCTGTGTGTGTGTGTATGTGTATGCACGTGTGTGTGTGTGTATGTGTATGCACGTGTGTGTGTGTGTGTGTGTGTGTGTGTGTGCATGTTCCAGAGAGGAAACAGGAATCTGGACTGTGACTGACTCACATTAGAGTCCAAACAGACCATCTCCTGCATTTTCTTTTCACTCGCAACATTCACACACCTCAGTAGCATGAGAGAAATATACAACCCAGCTTTAACCTCTAGCTACTGCCCATATTCAGAAAAGCCCAGCTGTCCTTAAAGAGCACTACACACATGAGGCACAGCCTCGGCTGGTACAGCAACCCAAGCTGATGAAGCTCGAGCCACAATAAAAACAGCAGAGTAACATTGGAACCAGTGTCCCTCTGGTAGAGACACTAATACTATTGGAACCAGTGTCCCTCTGGTAGAGACACTAATACTATTGGAACCAGTGTCCCTCTGATAGACACTAATATTATTGGAACCAGTGTCCCTCTGGTAAAGGCATTTTAAGTCACTCATATCATTATAACCTCTGATCATGGAAACCTGTTTATTAGCAATCTCTGCCTGAACAGAACTTCCAACACACAGATGCAAAGCCTGTGTGTGTGTGTGTGTGTGTGTGTGTGTGTGTGTGTGTTTCCCAGAGATAAAGGGATTCTCTCACTCTCTGTCCTTTAAGCTGGCTGATGCCTCTTTCTCATAAGCACTTAAACAAGACAAGATGTGCTTCGGGGAAATCTTGTTGTGAATTTGGATTAGAGACATGCAGGAAGGCAGCGCCTCCGTTTCCTGTGAGGCTGTGGTTGAGGACAGAGGCCTTTACACAGTGTACACAAGCACACATCTACAGATAAGAGCGCAGCTCATTTCAAGCCTCATTACACTCAGTGTCCCACATCAAAAGCCATCGCTTCAGTCAAAACATGAACTGTGAGCGCCCTCCGCTGGAGCCCAGAGGAATTTCAGCAGAGCTGCGGGGTAAAGCAGCTCCTCTCCTTTCTGCTGCAGCCGCAGTAACCATCAGCAGTCATGCTGGGTAAAATTTACTGCACAGGGTCGTGTAAAATAAAACAAAGCCACGACCACAGGCCGTTAGCACAGGCGGAGGCGGCAGCTGCAGGGTTTACAGAGAGCGCGAGCCAGCAGAGTGTTTACACTTTACACTGAACATCGCAGGGCCTGCTGCAGCTCTCTCTCTCTGACACTGCGCTCAGATGCACCTGTGTTGCCCCCATGACCCATAAACACACAAAAATAAACATTAACCAGGTAACCATACCCAGCCTGCAGCCCAGGGTGCTGACGAGTGCCGGTGCGGTGCCTGATGGGAAGGGAGCAGCCTCTCTCTCATACCTGCATTGATGTCCAGTAGCTGGCTCCTCTTGGCCTTCTCCTCCTTCTCCTTCTCTGCCTTCTCCCTCGCCAGCTTGGCCCGGCGGATCTTCTCCTCGGACTCCTTTCTCTTCTGGTTCTCCTTCACCGCTTGCTGAGGGAGGCAGCAGCAGAAATGAGTGTTTGAAAAAACACACAGACACACACACGTACACGCACACAGACACAGACACAGACACGCACACATGCGCACACACACACACACACACACACACACACAGATGAATAAATGCATACACAGACACACACACACAGACCGATCTCACAAACACAGACACACACAGACACGCACGCACACAGACGCACACAGACACACAGACACAGACACACACACGCACACACACATGCACACAGACACAAACACAGACACAGACACACACACGCACACACACACACACACAGACCAATCTCACACACACAGACGGACACACATAGACACACACACATGCACACACACACACACAGGCCGATCTCACACACACACAGACACACACACGCACACAGACAAACAAACACAGTGACGATGCTCACAGTACTGATTACCATAACCCACTTACAAACAGCTATACTCTCTCATAATGACAACTGATCATTACACTGTGTGCGTGCCAGTTTCTGTGTATACATCTATTCATGTGTGTGTGTGTGAGATCGGTCTGTGTGTGTGTCTGTATGCATTTATTCATCTGTGTGTGTGTGTGTGTGTCTGTGTGCGTGTATATATGAGTGCTCTATTGTATACACTACTGTACACACACACACACGCACACACACACACACACACACACACACACACACACACACACACACACACACAGAGGAAACTCAGGCTACAGGTGAACCAAAGTATGTGACATCATCTGCAGGAGTGCAGAGCTTATGCAAAGTGCTTCCCTTCCTGCGGGGGGGGGTGTGTGTGTGTGTGTGTGTGTGTGTGTGTGTGTGTGTGTGTGTGTGTGTGTGTGTGTGTGTGTGTGTGTCTGTGTATGCATTTATTCATCTGTGTGTGTGTGTGTGTGTGTGTGTGTGTGTGTGTGTGTGTGAGATCGGTCTGTGTGTGTGTGTGTCTATGTATGCATTTATTCATCTGTGTGTGTGTGTGTGTGTGTGTCTGTGTGCGTGTATATATGAGTGCTCTATTGTATACACTACTGTACACACGCACATACGCGCACACACACACACACAGAGGAAACTCAGGCTACAGGTGAACCAAAGTATGTGACATCATCTGCAGGAGTGCAGAGCTTATGCAAAGTGCTTCCCTTCCTGCGGGGGGTGTGTGTGTGCCAGTTTCCAGGTGTGTACAGTGAGTGAGTGAGTGAGTGTAAGTGTGTGTGTGTGTGTGTACAGTGAGTGAATGTGAGTGTTTTCTCCTGTGTGTCAGTGTGTGACAGTGTGAATGTTTGGGTGTCATTTGTATCTGTCTGTTCGTTTAAGCAGTTTATGTCAGGCAGCAGGAGCTAGGGGCTGGATTGCATGTTCTGTGTAAACACAGCACGCTGTGAAAATGCTCCTGTGTGTTTATGCATATGGACCTGCCCACAGTCTGGATCTGAATACTGTGTTTCCACTGTGGTTGGACTCATCATGAGAGTGTTCTGCCACAGCCAGACTGCAGGCCCTACACCTGCGGAGGCAAGCCGCTCACCTGGAACATGTTGCGGAAGTTGTTGAGGTCACCGAAGAACTCTTCCACGGACATCTTCTTGGGGTCGAAGATGAAGTACTTGCCCAGCTCCTCATACTGCTTCTCCATGCTCTTATGCATGAGGTCCACCTTCTCATACTGCTCCCTGGCCATGCTGACAAAGCTGTGCTCACAGGTTAAAGAGCTTACCACTGTGGAACAGGCTTCAACACCCAGCCTAACACAGTCCCAACCTCTGCTAACACACCAAAATTTCAACCTTTAATATATAAGCCACCACAGCGGCTCTAACACTAAGGTCGCTCTCATACTGTTTATACTCTAATTCAGCACCTCCCATGAGTGATCCTGTCCTGCACTGTCCGGGATTCCCCCTCAGACATGGAGGTGAAGAATACCCTTTAGAAGATGCTAAAATATGGAAGGTATCCATTAATTGCTACTGATTTGACCCTGGTGAATCATTCATGTGGTGGTTCTGTACAGCTTCAGATCCAGATACACAACATGAGAGTGATCTGAGCTTCCTCAGCTGAAGCAGAGCCGGGGGGAGCGGCTGGAGAGAGGAGAGTCTGCCACATGCGTGAGAGAGGCGTGCTGTGAGGACCTCAGCAGCGTCTTCATTAAAAATGTGAGCGGCTGCCAAGTGCAGGGACTCCAGGAAGAGTTAGTAACTGCGCGATTGGGCTAGCTCGGAGAAAAGGGCTTTGTTACGCTGCTGTGTCCGAGAGAATGGGGAAGCACAGCACGGCCACAGCGCAATGGAAGAACAGCATGATGGGAAAGCTAGCCAAGCACTTCCAGTCAATGATTACAAAGCGCATCATGAGACAAAGCGCCTCATTCTATGTGGCAGGAGAGCGGAACATCACACAGTCTGCTGGACAGCCTTATTAACGGACGGGGCAGTGCATCGCTCAGATGGTCAGAGCCCTGAGAGCACTCTGCCCCTCCCCCAAAACACACCACCTCATTCACTGGGAACATTCCAGCACCAGTCCTCACGACCGTACCTCGCAACTCACCGATTTCTGACTAGGCGTGGTGAGCACAGGAGGAGAAGAGAGGAGAAGGAGAGAGGAGGAGGAGAGAGGAGGAGGAGAGAGGAGAAGGAGAGAGGAGGAAGAGAGAGGAGGAGGAGAGAAGAGAAGGAGAGAAGAGAAGGAGAGAGGAGAAGGAGAGAGAAGGAGAGAGGAGAAGGAGAGAGGAGGAGGAGGAGGAGAGAGGAGAAGGAGAGAGGAGGAGGAGAGAAGAGAAGGAGAGAGGAGAAGGAGAGAGAAGGAGAGAGGAGAAGGAGAGAGGAGGAGGAGGAGGAGAGAGGAGAAGGAGAGAGGAGGAGGAGGAGGAGAGAGGAGAAGGAGAGAGGAGGAGGAGAGAGGAGAAGGAGAGAGGAGGAGAGAGAAGGAGAAAGGAGAAGAGGGGGGGGGAAAGAGCTGCAGGCAGGGGAAGGATATTGTCATCTTCTCCACAAACTTG
>NC_050598.1:33416551-33429051 GCF_013368585.1 Megalops cyprinoides | reverse complement strand
TGTTAAACAGAGACAGCGTATGAAGGAGGAGTAAAGGTGTGTTACACACAGAGACAGCGTATGAAGGAGGAGTAAAGGTGTGTTACACACAGAGACAGCGTATGAAGGAGGAGTAAAGGTGTGTTACACACAGAGACAGCGTATGAAGGAGGAGTAAAGGTGTGTTAAACAGAGACAGCGTATGAAGGAGGAGTAAAGGTGTGTTACACACAGAGACAGCGTATGAAGGAGGAGTAAAGGTGTGTTACACACAGAGACAGCGTATGAAGGAGGAGTAAAGGTGTGTTACACACAGAGACAGCGTATGAAGGAGGAGTAAAGGTGTGTTACACACAGAGACAGCGCATGAAGGTGGCGTAAAGGTGTGTTACACACAGAGACAGCGTATGAAGGAGGAGTAAAGGTGTGTTACACACAGAGACAGCGTATGAAGGAGGAGTAAAGGTGTGTTAAACAGAGACAGCGTATGAAGGAGGAGTAAAGGTGTGTTACACACAGAGACAGCGTATGAAGGAGGAGTAAAGGTGTGTTACACACAGAGACAGCGTATGAAGGAGGAGTAAAGGTGTGTTACACACAGAGACAGCGTATGAAGGAGGAGTAAAGGTGTGTTACACACAGAGACAGCGCATGAAGGTGGCGTAAAGGTGTGTTACACACAGAGACAGCGTATGAAGGAGGAGTAAAGGTGTGTTACACACAGAGACAGCGTATGAAGGAGGAGTAAAGGTGTGTTAAACACAGAGACAGTGTGAAGGTGGAGTAAAGGTGTGTTAAACACAGAGACAGCGTATAAAGGTGGAGTAAAGGTGTGTTAAACACAGAGACAGCGTATGAAGGAGGAGTAAAGGTGTGTTACACACAGAGACAGCGTATGAAGGAGGAGTAAAGGTGTGTTACACACAGAGACAGCGTATGAAGGAGGAGTAAAGGTGTGTTACACACAGAGACAGCGTATGAAGGAGGAGTAAAGGTGTGTTACACACAGAGACAGCGTATGAAGGAGGAGTAAAGGTGTGTTACACACAGAGACAGCGTATGAAGGAGGAGTAAAGGTGTGTTAAACACAGAGACAGCGTATGAAGGAGGAGTAAAGGTGCGTTAAACACAGAGACAGCGTATGAAGGT
This sequence comes from Megalops cyprinoides, assembly GCF_013368585.1. Taxonomy (NCBI): domain Eukaryota; kingdom Metazoa; phylum Chordata; class Actinopteri; order Elopiformes; family Megalopidae; genus Megalops; species Megalops cyprinoides. Next base: position 33,427,923 of record NC_050598.1, on the reverse strand, counting down.
GGAGTAAAGGTGCGTTACACACAGAGACAGCGTATGAAGGAGGAGTAAAGGTGTGTTACACACAGAGACAGCGTATGAAGGAGGAGTAAAGGTGTGTTACACACAGAGACAGCGTATGAAGGAGGAGTAAAGGTGTGTTAAACACAGACAGCGTATGAAGGAGGAGTAAAGGTGTGTTAAACACAGAGACAGCGTATGAAGGAGGAGTAAAGGTGTGTTACACACAGAGACAGCGTATGAAGGAGGAGTAAAGGTGTGTTACACACAGAGACAGCGTATGAAGGAGGAGTAAAGGTGTGTTACACACAGAGACAGCGTATGAAGGAGGAGTAAAGGTGTGTTAAACAGAGACAGCGTATGAAGGAGGAGTAAAGGTGTGTTACACACAGAGACAGTGTATGAAGGAGGAGTAAAGGTGTGTTACACACAGAGACAGCGTATGAAGGAGGAGTAAAGGTGTGTTACACACAGAGACAGCGTATGAAGGTGGAGTAAAGGTGTGTTAAACACAGAGACAGCGTATGAAGGAGGAGTAAAGGTGTGTTAAACACAGAGACAGCGTATGAAGGAGGAGTAAAGGTGTGTTACACACAGAGACAGCGTATGAAGGAGGAGTAAAGGTGCGTTAAACACAGAGACAGCGTATGAAGGAGGAGTAAAGGTGCGTTAAACACAGAGACAGCGTATGAAGGAGGAGTAAAGGTGCGTTAAACACAGAGACAGCGTATGAAGGTGGAGTAAAGGTGTGTTACACACAGAGACAGCGTATGAAGGAGGAGTAAAGGTGTGTTACACACAGAGACAGCGTATGAAGGAGGAGTAAAGGTGTGTTACACACAGAGACAGCGTATGAAGGAGGAGTAAAGGTGTGTTAAACACAGACAGCGTATGAAGGAGGAGTAAAGGTGTGTTAAACACTGAGACAGCGTATGAAGGAGGAGTAAAGGTGCGTTAAACACAGAGACAGCGTATGAAGGTGGAGTAAAGGTGTGTTAAACACAGAGACAGCGTATGAAGGAGGAGTAAAGGTGTGTTACACACAGAGACAGCGTATGAAGGTGGAGTAAAGGTGTGTTAAACACAGAGACAGCGTATGAAGGTGGAGTAAAGGTGTGTTACACACAGAGACAGCGTATGAAGGAGGAGTAAAGGTGCGTTAAACACAGAGACAGCGTATGAAGGAGGAGTAAAGGTGCGTTAAACACAGAGACAGCGTATGAAGGAGGAGTAAAGGTGCGTTAAACACAGAGACAGCGTATGAAGGAGGAGTAAAGGTGCGTTAAACAGAGACAGCGTATGAAGGAGGAGTAAAGGTGTGTTAAACACAGAGACAGCGTATGAAGGCGGAGTAAAGGTGTGTTACACACAGAGACAGCGTATGAAGGCGGAGTAAAGGTGTGTTAAACACAGAGACAGCGTATGAAGGTGGAGTAAAGGTGTGTTAAACACAGAGACAGCGTATGAAGGAGGAGTAAAGGTGTGTTAAACACAGAGACAGCGTATGAAGGAGGAGTAAAGGTGTGTTACACACAGAGACAGCGTATGAAGGAGGAGTAAAGGTGTGTTACACACAGAGACAGCGTATGAAGGAGGAGTAAAGGTGTGTTACACACAGAGACAGCGTATGAAGGAGGAGTAAAGGTGTGTTAAACACAGAGACAGCGTATGAAGGAGGAGTAAAGGTGTGTTACACACAGAGACAGCGTATGAAGGAGGAGTAAAGGTGTGTTACACACAGAGACAGCGTATGAAGGAGGAGTAAAGGTGTGTTACACACAGAGACAGCGTATGAAGGAGGAGTAAAGGTGTGTTACACACAGAGACAGCGTGTGAAGGAGGAGTAAAGGTGTGTTACACACAGAGACAGTGTATGAAGGAGGAGTAAAGGTGTGTTACACACAGAGACAGCGCATGAAGGAGGAGTAAAGGTGTGTTAAACAGAGACAGCGCATGAAGGAGGAGTAAAGGTGTGTTAAACAGAGACAGCGTATGAAGGAGGAGTAAAGGTGTGTTAAACACAGAGACAGCGTATGAAGGAGGAGTAAAGGTGTGTTAAACACAGAGACAGCGTATGAAGGAGGAGTAAAGGTGTGTTACACACAGAGACAGCGTATGAAGGAGGAGTAAAGGTGCGTTAAACACAGAGACAGCGTATGAAGGAGGAGTAAAGGTGTGTTACACACAGAGACAGCGTATGAAGGAGGAGTAAAGGTGTGTTAAACACAGAGACAGCGTATGAAGGAGGAGTAAAGGTGTGTTACACACAGAGACAGCGTATGAAGGAGGAGTAAAGGTGCGTTAAACACAGAGACAGTGTGAAGGAGGAGTAAAGGTGCGTTACACACAGAGACAGCGTATGAAGGAGGAGTAAAGGTGTGTTACACACAGAGACAGCGTATGAAGGAGGAGTAAAGGTGTGTTAAACACAGAGACAGCGTATGAAGGAGGAGTAAAGGTGTGTTACACACAGAGACAGCGTATGAAGGAGGAGTAAAGGTGCGTTAAACACAGAGACAGTGTGAAGGAGGAGTAAAGGTGCGTTACACACAGAGACAGCGTATGAAGGAGGAGTAAAGGTGCGTTAAACACAGAGACAGTGTGAAGGAGGAGTAAAGGTGTGTTACACACAGAGACAGCGTATGAAGGAGGAGTAAAGGTGTGTTACACACAGAGACAGCGTATGAAGGAGGAGTAAAGGTGTGTTAAACACAGAGACAGCGTATGAAGGAGGAGTAAAGGTGCGTTAAACACAGAGACAGCGTATGAAGGAGGAGTAAAGGTGCGTTAAACACAGAGACAGCGTATGAAGGAGGAGTAAAGGTGTGTTAAACACAGAGACAGCGTATGAAGGAGGAGTAAAGGTGTGTTACACACAGAGACAGCGTATGAAGGAGGAGTAAAGGTGTGTTAAACACAGAGACAGCGTATGAAGGAGGAGTAAAGGTGTGTTACACACAGAGACAGCGTATGAAGGAGGAGTAAAGGTGTGTTAAACACAGAGACAGCGTATGAAGGAGGAGTAAAGGTGTGTTAAACACAGAGACAGCGTATGAAGGAGGAGTAAAGGTGTGTTACACACAGAGACAGTGTGAAGGAGGAGTAAAGGTGTGTTACACACAGAGACAGCGTATGAAGGAGGAGTAAAGGTGTGTTACACACAGAGACAGCGTATGAAGGAGGAGTAAAGGTGTGTTACACACAGAGACAGCGTATGAAGGAGGAGTAAAGGTGTGTTACACACAGAGACAGTGTGAAGGAGGAGGAATCGGGTACCTGCAGCATTGACTCCGTCAGGACCTTCTCATTCACCTCCAGGATGACATTCTTTATCTCCTCATACGGCAGCCGGAAAGAGCCCAGGAAGATGGCTGCCGAGGAAAGACATGCTGTGTTACAGAAGCTGTGAGACTGCGTTACAGAGGCTGTGAGGCTGTGTTAGGGGGCTCTGTGAGGCTGTGTTAGGGGGCTCTGTGAGACTGTGTTAGGGGGCTCTGTGAGGCTGTGTTACAGGCCTTTGTGAGACTGTGTTAGGGGGCTCTGTGAGCCTGTGTTACAGGCCTTTGTGAGACTGTGTTAGGGGGCTCTGTGAGGCTGTGTTACAGGCCTCTGTGAGGCTGTGTTAGGGGGCTCTGTGAGGCTGTGTTAGGGGGCTCTGTGACGCTGTGTTAGGGGGCTCTGTGACGCTGTGTTACAGGCCTCTGTGAGACTGTGTTACAGGCCTCTGTGAGGCTGTGTTACAGGCCTTTGTGAGGCTGTGTTAGGGGGCTCTGTGAGGCTGTGTTACAGGCCTTTGTGAGACTGTGTTAGGGGGCTCTGTGAGGCTGTGTTAGGGGGCTCTGTGAGGCTGTGTTAGGGGGCTCTGTGAGGCTGTGTTAGGGGGCTCTGTGACGCTGTGTTAGGGGGCTCTGTGACGCTGTGTTACAGGCCTCTGTGAGACTGTGTTACAGGCCTTTGTGAGGCTGTGTTAGGGGGCTCTGTGAGGCTGTGTTACAGGCCTTTGTGAGGCTGTGTTAGGGGGCTCTGTGAGGCTGTGTTACAGGCCTTTGTGAGGCTGTGTTAGGGGGCTCTGTGAGGCTGTGTTACAGGCCTTTGTGAGGCTGTGTTAGGGGGCTCTGTGAGGCTGTGTTACAGGCCTTTGTGAGACTGTGTTAGGGGGCTCTGTGAGGCTGTGTTAGGCAGCATTATGACGCAGACACTCACAGAGGTTCTGGGAGGATTTGGAGTCCAGGACCTTCAGCTCTTTCACTTTCTTCTTGGACGTGCTTTTCTTGTCGTCCCCTCCGTCCTGCTCCTTCTTGGCTGAGAGAAATGAACGAGGTACAGACACAGTGAGACACACCTGTGCCATTCTGCAGCCGTGCACCTCTGCGAGACAGAGGGGAGGAGCGCCCCAAAGGCTGCGTAACCTCACATACCACACAAACAAGAGAACACACACAGAGGAAGGCCAGACGCCGGCCGGAGAGCAGGCATCATTTCCTGTGGCTGCCCTGTATTTGACTTCCTCAGTCATGCAGCCTGCGTTTATATGAAGAGTCTGTGGAAGGGAATCACTGAAGCAGGGAGACGTGAGTGACCCGGGGCCCTGCTGCACAGCACATCACCAGCCTGAGCTACACAGCGCAAACCCTCCAAGCAGCATACATGAACATGGACACGGACATGCTTTCACTCACTCACTCGCTCGCTAACACACACACACACACACACACACACACACACACACACACACTCATTCATTAACTCACTCACACGTGCGCACACAAACCTCTAGAGAGAAACCAAAAGGCAAGCTCCACCACTGAAATCGTTACCTAAAGGCCAGTCATTGGCTGCCGGTGACATCATCACTTCAGTGGTCACACTCAGGGAAAACCCCGCTGGAGGTCACTGGAGGTCATTCTGAAAGCAGCCGAGTCCCACCCCAAACGGCAGCTTCACGCTACAAACCCTTCCAACAGCTGATGCCGTTCACTCCAGCACGAGGTCGAGGATGACAAACACAGGATCCCCCCCCCTCAAAAACACTCCCAGCTCACGGCAGACCGACACCCCCCCACAGCGGGAGCAGACAGACTGCATGTGACCGGCCCGTCGTCACGGAAATGTCTGGAGCACAAACACACCATTGTGTGGATGCTGGTCACTCATTGACAGAGCTGAGTGAATGAGCTTCTCCACACACACACACACACACACACACACACACACACACACACACACACACACGCGTACACACACACGCGTACACACACACGTACACACACACGTACACACGCGCACGCATGCACGCGCACGCACACACACACACACTCCACTGTGACTCCATTCAGAGCAGGAAGGGGCATCTACAGGAGCAGTGCTAGCAGGGCTAGTAGGGCCAGCATAGCAGGGGCAGCAGGGATAGCATAGCACAGATAGCAGGGATAGCATAGCACAGATAGCAGGGATAGCATAGCACAGATAGCAGGGATAGCATAGCACAGATAGCAGATATAGCAAGACTTGCAGGGAGAGCATAGCAGGGCTAGCAGGGTGTGCAGCTGCAAGGCCAGTGAAAGGAGCACACTCTCAAGGCCACAGTGCTGGCTGACAGTAATCAGGCCAATAACAACGACCAGTGAGTCACAAACCCTTGTGGTGTGAGGCAAACTCTGAGTGAATGTTACTGGCATAGGAGACTTTCTGGGACCTGAGGACAGTGAGGTGTAACACAGTGTGTGAGCTCTCCCACAGAGCTGAGGGTGACAAAAGGAGTTTAGTCACAGACTACAAGAGAGCGAGTGTGTGTGTGCGTGAGAGAGAGTATGTGTGTGTGTGCATGTGTGAGAGAGAGAGAGTGTGTGTGTGCGAGAGAGAGAGTATGTGTGTGTGCGTGCGTGTGTGTGCATGTGTGAGAGAGAGAGAGTGTGTGCGTGTGTGTGAGTGTGTGTGTGCATGTGTGAGAGAGAGAGAGTGTGTGTGGGTGTGACTGTGTTTGTCCTCATGTGCTGGTGTAAAAGGTAGCTTTAAATGTTGTTTGTGGGCATATGCAAGGTAGTGTGTATGCATATGTATAACAACACAATATTAATATCTAAGAGAAAATATATAAGAATATATTGCAGGCTTCAGTTCAGTTCGATGCAACAAAACCTTAAAATGACACTGTTTTAAAGAAATATAAGGAATCTAAGCATGAATTCATGACATACCAAAAAAGTGTGTGTGAGTGTGTGAGTGCAGCTGACAGAGAAGGGGGCAGTCAGAGTGAATCAGCGTTTAAAAACAGCAATCCCACAATTCTCAAGGCTGCTCCTGCTTCCTCCTTACTGCTCTCTTTGTGTGGAGCTGGTTTTGCAGACAGATTCTATTGTTCACAAAAAGGCTAAACACAGGTCAATGGCACACTCCTATTGGCCATTCAGGGGAACTGCAGGCTTCACTCAGACTCTTTCAAACACACGTTTATCTACAGTTTTGCTGGAAGAAAATCCTTTAACACTGTTTTTATTGAACTTGTTTACAGCACAATTGGTCACCTTTACCTGTAAAACTATTTATCACATTTATTTAGGTATTTTGGTCACTAGACCTATTTAACTCAGCTGAAGTCAAATGTTCATACTTATACATATAAAATAATTATAACTGAATTAAATGTTCATACTTTCACATAAAAGTATGAACAAAAAAGTTAATCCAATACTTAGAAAACAGATTTTTGTGTGTACAAATTCAGTTGGAATCTGGAATCCTCCTGTTTTTAGTCTATAAAATTAAATTTGCTTAACAGTATTTAAAGTAATCTAATCAAAGGTAATAGATTACAATGCTGTTGTGTCTGTATTGTGAAGGATTTTAAACATTGCCTTTTCTAAACTCATTGCGTCTGTAAAGCACTATGCCTTTAAACACCATGTTCTTAAGCTAAGCTGTTGTTTTTAAATGTCTGTTTTAAAATGCTGGTTTCATACTCTAAATACACTGTTCTGACCACAGTGTGGAACCGAACCCTTTAAACTTTAAACCCCCGCACACACACGCGTGGGGGAGTGGGGGTGGGGTGGGGGTGTCTGGCCAGCTGGTTACCAGGGGTTGTAACACAAAGGAGAGTGATCTCAGAGCCCTGAATAGCTGAAAGAGGCCCTTTATCCTGTTTGCCGGGAAACACAGGAAGAAAATGGAGTCCAGCCAGCTGGCGACACAACATGTCCGCTGTAGGAACAGATGGCGGGTGGGGGGGGGGGGTGGGAGGGCCAGACCGAGGGGGCCGCCCAGGGGAGGAGCTTCAGACCTGCTCACTTGCACACCCCTGGTGTCTGTTCAGTGCAATTACGGCACTGATTTTTCCAATATATGCACATGGATTTGGTTTATTTTTTATCACTACGATTTTCAAGATTTTCATGGGGAATACATGCCAAAGAAATCATACAGAATATGAGCTATGAATTTATGAGAACATGAGCTGAGTATATGAGAAGCGGAGAACACAAGCTGTGAGTGTATGAACATACCAGCTTTGAAAATATGAGTGTATGATCTATACGTATATGAGAATATGAAAATGAGAACATGAAAATATGAATATATGAGTATATGACTCATGTATAGATGAGTACATGAGAATACGAGTCCCCTGCTAAGGCTGAAGACTCAGGAGGAACCCTGCATGTGTCGGACCTGACACACGCAGCCCTGACATGGGCTGGGATCAGCAGACAGCAGCCCTGCTAATTATTTTCCAATAGGAAAAAAATGTGAAAGAATACTGGAGCTTTCAGAGGACAGAGGGGTGCAGTGAGAGGGAGGAGGGTTCAGAGTGACTTACACAGGTTAGTTTTTACATGTCCATTTGTAGAGCTAGATATTTACTTTATAAATGGATAAGCTTGCTGAAGTACCTTGTTCAAGGGTACAGCAGTAGTGCTCCAGCGAGGAACTGAACCAGCAACCATTTGATTATAAGCTCTGCTCCTTACCACTCTGCTACAGTGCTGCCCTTTCATAAACGTATGAACGTCTTTCTGTACTATGTCCTGATGGAGCAGCTTTTATCTTCATTATCATCATCATCATGAGCTAAAAATCCACCCTCATCCACAGCCACTTACACAACCTTACCTCTAACATGTAATCCCCTACAGTCCAAATACAGAGCTCTCAGATCAAAAAGCTGCACGTGTGTGTGCAACAGCAAGTGTGTCTCTCTGTGTGTGGAACTGCGTGCGCGTTTCTGTGTGTGTGAGACAAAGAAATGGTGCGTGTGTGTGTGCATGTGTGTGCGTGTCTGTCTGAGCGTGGAAGGGCATGTGAGTCGATGTGTGTGTGTGTGTGTGTGTGTGTGTGTGTGTGCGTGTGCGTGTGCGTGTGCGTGTGTGTGTGAGAGAGAGAGACAGACACAGAATCACTGGGATTTCAGAAAGGCCCTGCATCTGTGGGTAAACAGTGCCCCCAAGTGGCTGACTTTTAAACTGCAGCAGCTACTTTCCCAGATCTGCGCTGTTTATCATCTGATAAAGCTAGAAGCAGCGTGACTTAAACACACTTCCATGCAGCACACTGGTGGCTCTTCTCTCCCTCCATCCCATACCTGCACACAGGTAACGCTCTGCCAATGCTGAGCAAACCGGGAGGGAGTGTGTGTGCATTTGCGTATGAAAGAAAGAGAGAAGGACAGTGTGTGTGTCTGTGTGTCTCTCTATGTGTACGTGAAAGAGAGACAGGCACTATCAGTAGTCTTCGTGTAACGCTTGATAGCCAACTGTCCTTCTCCTCTCAGGAGGCCGCAGTGAATTGGGCTTGCAGATTCTTCCTCTACAACATCTGAAGGATCTGCCCCTTCTTCTCAATGTATTCAAAACAGCTCCGAGTTCAGGCCCTGGTCCTCTCACACCTGGCCTGCTGTAACTCCCTCTTTGCTTGCCTTCCTGTGTGTGCCATCAAACCTCCACACCTGATCCATAATGCAGCTGCATGACTTGTCTACAATCTCTCTAAACGTAGCGAAGTTACCCCCTCCCCATCTCACTTCACTGGCTTCCAGTTATCGCTCGCATCAAGTTCAACACCTCGGTGCTGGAATACAGGACAGTGAATGGGAAAGCCCCCTCATACCTACAACCTCTCTTCAAACCCTCTGTTCCCTCAAGATTGCTGCACTCTGCCTCCACAGGGCACTGACTGTCCCGACCTGACGGGGTCGCTCTGCTCAGACACGATCCCTGTCTGTACTGGTCCCTCAGTGGTGGAATGAACTCCCCACAGAGTTCAGGACAGCAGAATCACTGGCCATCTTCCGACGCAGACTGGAAGACCCACCTCTTCAGACTGCGTCTCGGTTTCACTTCTATCCCTACCCCCTAACAACTGCTACTTCTTGCGTGTGATGCCAATTATATGAAAAGTATTATGACGTATTACAGCATAATTTGTGTTTTAGGGACTGTTGTATAGTAGTATATTTGGCTTTTGTCAGGTTGCACAAGTTAACTTGTGGTAGGGCTTGAATAGTGTTATGCTCACACTCACTGGTCTGGAAGTGTTGTTAGCCTGGTCTGACACTGTTTCTCCTTTAAATGGAATGGATACATTTATGTTCTATTGTGATGGAAGTCACTCTGGATTAGAGTTTCTCCTAAATGCATGTAATGTAATATAATGTAAATGTAATGAGTGTGTGTGCGTATGTATGTGAGAAAGTGAGAGCGCGTGTGTGTATGTGTGTGTGACAGAGGGTGAGAGAGAGTGTGTGCGTATGTGTATGTGAAAGAGAGACAAGGAGACTGGGAGTGTGTGTGGGTGTGTGTGTCTGAAACAGAGAGAGAGAGAGAGGGATAGTATGTGTGTGTCCGTGGATGAGAAAGACAATATTGGGATAGTGAAACCAAAACAAAAAATAAACTTTAAAAATGTTGTCTGTCAGGGCTCCGCCCCCTTAAGCCGCAGTGTTTTTGTTTTCCCTGTCCATGTGCCTTTGTTTTCCTTGTGTTCCTGCCCCGCCCGGCTCCCCGCCAGGTCCCCGCCCACCTGATTCCCTTATTGCCTGCACCTGCCTGCCTGCTCACCTGCCTCCCATCTCCTCGTTACCTCAGCCCTATATCTTCCCTACGTGTCTCTGTCTCGTTGCTAGTTCGTTGCAGTGAGTTTGTCCTGTCTCGTCCCCGCTCTAGTAACCTGAAGCCTGATCGCTGTTTTGGAATCCTGCCTGTTTTTTCGACTTCGTCCTTCGCCTGCCGTTTTGGTCCCGTCTGCCTGTTCTGCCCTCCTGGTTACCGACTCTGCCTGCACCGACTCCCGATCCTGGATCTGCCCCCGGACTGCCTTCCCGTGTTTTTGAACCCTGCCTGCCCCTGTACTACGAACTGCCTAACGATTTCCATTAAACGCTTGGTTTCGTTTACCCGGTGGTCCGCGCTTGTGTCCCGATCCCCGTTCCTGACAGTTATCAGGGCCTAAACACGCTAGCTGAGTACCTTTTCACTGTCAGAGATACAAACCAGAGCCAGATCCTGGCCAGGTACAGGCTCACTGACCACAGCCTGGCCACAGAGACAGTCATGGCTGCCACAGGAAGAAAGGCTGTGGTTACTGTGTGCCAGGTGAGGCAGAAACAGAGACAGCCTCTTAAACTTTTATAAACTGCGAACAATTAGAGACAAATACTTTAAATATTTATCTCTGTGTGTACATTTTTTTGGTAATACTGTATATCTGTGTGATCATTTCAATAAAGCTTGTTTTGAATTTGAATTTATGTGTCTGTGAGAGAGAGACGGTGTGTGCGTGTGTGTGTGTGAGAGAGAGAGTGAGAGTGAGAGAGAGAGAGAGAGATAGAGATAGAGAAAGGGAGAGATGGTTGCTGGTTTGATTCCCCACTGGGCCACTGCTGCTGAAAGGTACTGTAAGAAACTGTAACCGATGTAAGTCGCTCTGGATGAGAGCATCTGCTAAATGCCAGTAATGTAATGGAATGTGATATGAAGATCATGGTGTGGAGTCAGGAACAAGTATGAGGAAGAAAGCAGTCAGTCCTGTTCGAGAACAGAGGAACAGAAGGCCGGAGAGAGCAGGCCAAAGTCAATCACACACACACACACACACACACACGTCCCACACCCCTCAGCCCTGTCAGAGCCTGTTGACCTCCCCTACACTCCGCTCAGTGGGCCAGGGTGCGAGCAGAGCACCCCTCACCAGCAGTCCTGCTGTCTGAATGCGGTACTGCAGCTACACTGCGATTTTCAAGCACTTTCTGGCACAAATATCATTTCAATGTCTCATGAGCTCCCTCTTGTGGTAAAGATGTAATACTGATCCATATGAGACGTAATATTTCAGTGCATTCCAGTATCTCTTTACTGCTGTGGTTCCAGATGAGAAAAGACGAC
>NC_050598.1:33394051-33404051 GCF_013368585.1 Megalops cyprinoides | reverse complement strand
CCGGGACAGCGGGACAGGAGCGTCTGTCAGTGCACTGCACGTCAAACAACAGCGGGCCCGACCGGCCGCACCTGTAACCGTGGCAACACTCGCAGGGAGCACCGTCTCGTCGCACAGACACCCCCGCTAACCCCCCCACGGGCGGAGGAGCTGAGAGTTCACCCCAACACACAGACACACCCCGCGCTCTGCAGATTAGCTTTTTACGAGAGGCTGTCGTGTATTTTTAATTCAAAAAGCACATGAAAAATTCAGCGCTGCAGGGATGGAGGAGCAGCAGAGAGCGCGAGCGCCTGAAATGGACAAAATGAGCGTCTTTAGGGAGCGTGTGCAGCTCTAATGGAGGGAGCGGCAGCGCACTGGCGCTCTGATTAGAGAGAGGGAGCGTTACTGCACTCATCCACAGCCACACGAGCAGCCAGAGCGCATCAAACGAGCAGCCAGCGAGCAGCCAGCGAGCAGCCAGCGAGCAGCCAGGGATCAGCCAGCGAGCAGCCAGCGAGCAGCCAGGGATCAGCCAGCGAGCAGCCAGCAAGCAGCCAGAGCGCACTCTGTGGCTTCAGCAAGTCGCTCAGGAGGCCCATGCGTAACCCTAACCCCTAACCCCCAACCCCCGACCCCTAACCCTAACCCCCAACCCCTAACCCCTAACCCCAACCCCTCCACACCGGCTCTGTAACCCCGAGGCTCAGACTCACCCTGCTGCTCTGCCCACATTTTGCTTCACCACAATAATAATAAAATAATATTAATGAAGTCATTCTCCGTTGCTGTTACATATTAGCTGGAGGCACAGAGCTTTCATTTTTATTAATATGCAAATGATCAGGAGTCAAAGGTATGCAAGTGCGTGCTAGTGACAGTCAGAATGAGTGTGTGTGTGTGTGTGTGTGATAGGCTGTGAGTGTGAGTGTGTGTGTGTGATAGGCTGTGTGTGTGTGTGTGTGTGTGATAGGCTCTGAGTGTGAGTGTGTGTGTGTGTGTGTGATAGGCTCTGAGTGTGTGTGTGTGTGTGTGTGTGTGTGTGTGTGTGATAGGCTCTGAGTGTGAGTGTGTGTGTGTGTGTGTGTGATAGGCTCTGAGTGTGTGTGTGTGTGTGATAGGCTCTGAGTGTGAGTGTGTGTGTGTGTGTGTGTGTGTGTGTGTGTGTGTGTGTGATAGGCTCTGAGTGTGTGTGTGTGTGTGTCTGTGTGTGTGATAGGCTGTGAGTGTGTGTGTGTGTGATATATAATGATCACATAATGATCAGACTCTCAGTCACTGAGGATTCTTCCCATCAGACCCAATCCTCACGGCTCCAGCCTCACGCTTATTAATAAGCGCATTACATCCCATAATAACAGCGCATCCCTTAACAACAGCCCACTCAGGGCACACATTACCCTCCCTCTCCCTCTCGGCCCACGGAGGAGACACAGTCCTGCATATTCTGCCGATAAGCGCAGGCCCAGAATGCTGCTATCTTGTCATCTCTGTCTTTGAAGATCCTTTTTGTGTGATCAGTAGCATCAAAGCAGAGCTGGAAAATAAGCCTGTTCCAAGTTAACCCTTGGGGATGGTGGTAATAATGAGGAACAGCTCTCCGCAGCTGAGCGGCCGACACAGAGGTAATAAGTTTGCTTTTTATGTTTTTCCCCCCTCTCTTGATTAAAATGCAACTTCTAAACATAGACATGAGGCTGTGGTGATTCCAACACCCCCCCCACCCCCCCCCGAAAGAGCTATCGGGCTGAGAGTGGCTGCTGGAGGATTAACAGCAGAAACGGGCCTGAAATAAAGGCGTGCAGGTTGCGCTTCTCCACTGGCAGAAGGAATGTGCACGGCGCCGGGCGTTGGACCGCTGTTTATTTAGCATTCAGAGCGGCTTTAGCCAAAGCTCTTCTCCCTCCATCTCAATCTGCATTTACATGCTAATGCAGCTCCTGCTGCACAGCCGCTCCGACAGGCATGCTTTAAACCTTAATCTTTCAGGAATAAAACACAGATTAGCCAGAGCGCATTATATATCAGAAGCTACTGTACGATACACTTCATTTGCATGTAAAATAGAAAAAAACAGACAAAAGCTGGGAGTGTTTGGGTAAATAATCTTCAATGTTCTTGGGAGGAAGGCGCTCAGATGTGGGGGAGGTGAGAGCCGTTAAAGAGCGATAAAGCCGTGAACACGTTGCGTATGAAGCACGTCTAACTCGCACAGCGCGTGTCCCATTCAGCCTTAACTAAACTCCTAATGCAGCTTTACACATCTCCAAACTGCACTCCAGTCCTGCTGCGCAGCTCTCTCTGAGGTACAAGGCGTTAGAGGCTGCAGTCCGGAGCAGCACCCCCCCCCCCCCCCCGCCATGCGTGAGGGACACCCAGAGCACATGCACTGAAGCGGTGCACATGTTTTATTAAACTGCCCTAACCCTGCCTCCACTCTGCCAACATGCCCGCACTCGTTACGCAAATGCATAAAGTCTGTACCGCCGAAGCCCAGTCTGCTGGAAGAGCATCGCTGGGCATTCACATTAATGACGGAGTTCCCCAGGCCTCTGCATTACAGGGGGGGGAACATCCCCCCCGTCAGTCACTCCAGGGAAGAGACGGCCCTGAAGAGTGAAGCCCTGACAACAAGCCAAACCCAGATACCCCACCGCTAAACACGGCCATCCAGCCCAGAAACTCCACCACTAAATCAAGTTCTGGCATTAACACCCTCCGGTGCATGTCGATTTTGTCGTTGCCGGTTTACAGATGCAGGGTCACTCGCCAGTCTGGAGGGCTTCTTTTGGATGAATAAATGAAAAATGATCACCTGAGACTGTTAGTCAAAGAACCTGCATAAAACACAAGATGCCTTTCAATTCGGATCTCATTGTGGTTTATTTCTTTAACTTTAATCTAAGTCACTGGCAGGACGGCTAAGTCATTTCCCACTGGTGAGATCTTGTATCAGTCTCCGTAGTCTTATGTTGTTCATGCATGGCAGTGCGATGCAAATTCTTCTGCTGTGGAAAGATTCGGTTTGATTTCACAACTAACCTGCTAGTTTTCGTCTGACAGCTCGTCTGTCACATCGCATATTTTGACAGCTGGCGCTACTACCAATTAAAAATGTGGAGGCACGTTCTGGGCTTCAAGCCTCCCAAGAAGCACAAACCTGAACGAGCAGCAACATGACAAGGATGGCAAACTAAGAGAGAAGCGCAGTTTCTGAAAAAGAGTACTAATGTAGGAAAAGAAGTACTCACGTAACACGTCTGTTTAACTAGCCAATTAGCTAGTAGTAATAGCAAACACTACTATGTTTATCTGTCAGTTTTAGCAGTAACATTGTCCTGTTGGCTAGCCAGGTAGCTAGATAGACTCTTTTAGTTAATAATACATAATGATGCTTCGCAGGATCCGGTTAAAACGTGGCTTCATCTCCTCTGTGATGTCTTGCCCACGATGAATTAAATTTCAGTTGGATCCCGACAGTGCTGAACTGAATTTCCTCAATCCCAATAATCTCATCCTCCGTGACCCAGAAATCAATGACTGTTCGCCTCCTTAACCTCGATTCTGGTTCTGTAGCAGACATAGGGAGAAGGAAAGCCCCGAACCCCCCTCCGATTCCTCTGATTCCCCGCACCGATACCCCGCTCCGATACCTCTAATCCCCCGCTCCGATTCCCCCTCCGATTCTCTGCTGCGTCACCACAGCCCCCTGAGGAGTGCAGTTTTCACCCCCTCACTGAACAGAGGCAGATTTCCTAAACCGTCTCCCGGGACCCCGCAGGCCTGAGGCCCAGACACCCACACACTCACGCACTGAGCAACGCTAACAAACACACACTGCCTCACTCAAATAAACAAATGTTTGTGGGAGGAAAGCAAAGCACTTCCATGCCAGACGTCTGGGAATCAGAAAGAAACAGCAGCAGTGCTGTATCCTCAGCACTGGATACAGCTGGAAACATGACCATTTCCTCCCACTCTTCCTCCTCCCATTTCCTCTCACTCTTTCTCCTCCCATTTCCTCCCACTCTTCCTCCTCCCATTTCCTCCCACTCCTCCTCCTCCCATTTCCTCTCACTCTTCCTCCTCCCATTTCCTCTCACTCTTCCTCCTCCCATTTCCTCTCACTCTTTCTCCTCCCATTTCCTCTCACTCTTCCACCTCCCATTTCCTCCCACTCTTCCTCCTCCCATTTCCTCTCACTCTTTCTCCTCCCATTTCCTCTCACTCTTCCACCTCCCATTTCCTCTCACTCTTCCTCCTCCCATTTCCTCCCACTCCTCCTCCTCCCATTTCCTCCCACTCCTCCTCCTCCCATTTCCTCTCACTCTTCCTCCTCCCATTTCCTCCCACTCTTCCTCCTCCCATTTCCTCCCACTCTTCCTCCTCCCATTTCCTCTCACTCTTCCTCCTCCCATTTCCTCTCACTCTTCCTCCTCCCATTTCCTCTCACTCTTCCTCCTCCCATTTCCTCCCACTCCTCCTCCTCCCATTTCCTCTCACTCTTCCTCCTCCCATTTCCTCCCACTCTTCCTCCTCCCATTTCCTCCCACTCTTCCTCCTCCCATTTCCTCTCACTCCTCCTTGTTTCTGCTAAGGTGTCTGTTCCATTCAGCCTATGAAGGATGAAGAGGAGGCCGACGCTCTGACACAGAAGTGAGGACAGAGAGTGTCTGAACTGACAGATCCTTATATATTTCCCACTGCTGCCCATATAACCTGGATAGCTACACTTCTGCGCTCCTGCCCTGCAAGTTGCTCTGGATAAGAGCATCTGCTAAAATAATGTAATGCAATCGTGTTCACTCGTCTATCTGAATGTTGCAGGATCGGTTACCCAGAATGACTAACAACGCAGAGGCAACACTGGCTGCCTCTCCTCGCTCTCAGACCCTGGGAGGGGGCAGTCAGTGCGTGTCTGTGTGTGAGGGTTCCAGCGGCCCCCTGAGGAACCCTGTTAAAATGCCCAGGGCACAGCTAATTTCACACACACCCTGCACCTCTGGGGGGCCGGTATGACACCTGCTGGCACCCCAACACTGCTGCCAGAGGGTGGAGCGCTCACAGGGCTGAGCTCTGTGGGGGCGGAGCTGAAGGTCATCAGCAGCCTATGAGAAAGTGGATCTGAGGGCCTCCACACTTCCTACCGCTTTCACAAAATATCCATCAGTGGGATGTGTGTGTGTGTGTGTACAGACAGCTTGATAAAGCAGTGAAGTGATAGGCTGTCCCTATATGCCTGTACAGAACCCGATAAGAATGTACACAACTGTTCTCTGTCTGGTGACACACAGCTAATCAGCACATACATACACACACACACACACACACACACACACACACACACACACAGAGGACAATGAAGTGAGCTCTTACCTTTCGAGGCTGCGGGGGGGAGAGAGAGAGGAGCAGCATTAATATCCCTATAAACGACTGCAGAGTTCATTCACATGTGCCTGCAGTGAATGTGTGTCTCCAACACAGGTCAACAGCCATGCCAGAAAAACAGGTGTATCGGGGTGGGTGAGGGGCAGGTGTGTTAGGGGTGGGTGAGGGGCAGGTGTATTCGGGGTGGGTGAGGGGCAGGTGTGTTCGGGTTAGGGGTCAGGGACACTCACTCTTGGTCTGAGAGGAGAAGGCCAGGGTGAGCTTGGCGAACAGCTCATTGTTCTCGAATTGCTCTTCTTTGGCTGTGACCCAGAAGCTGCTCTCTGACAGTTCCTCTGGCCCAATCTGACAGAGCAAAGCAGCAGATTACACACAATGCATGATACACACACACACACACACACACACACACACACACACACACACGCGCACACACACGCGCACACACACACGCGCACACACACGCGCACACACACACGCGCACACACACACACACACACACACACACACACACACAGACACACACATGTGTGCACACGCATAGACAAACACACAGACAGACACGTACGTACAGACAGACAGACAGACACACACACACAACCTTTCACAGGGGAAACTGCATAGAATGACAAGATAGAATTACAGACAATTTTATACACCCCTCATCAGGAGAGGACCAAGAGGGATGTGGGAAAGACAGAAAGGGAGAGATGATGGATAGAGAGAGAAAAGGATAAGGGGGAGAGAGGGGGATCAGAAATAGACAGAGAGATGGAGAGAGATGATGGAGCAGTGACTTCATTATCCTCGGCAACGGGGGGTTATAGAGAGCGGGCAGAAAAAATGTTCATTTAAATTACAAAAGAATGCTGTCCTTTCCAGCTGCAATTTAATTATCTTTCAGCAGCGCAGTTAAAAGAAACGGGATTATTAAAAAGCAATTTCTGTGACATCCTCGTCAAAGGCCTCTGACTGCTGGCAGAATGAATGACTTCAAATGAAAGCAGAGGGCATGAATGTTCATGCACTCCACACAAGCTATTAAATAGTAGCTTTAGGCTAAAGCCAGGCAGTCAGAGTGGAGTCCTTAACTATCACAGGCAGAGAGCAAGACACACACACACACACACACACACACCAAATGCATGCGCACACACACACCATTACATATAAATACACCAAACGTATGCAAATACACACACCGAATGCATGCACACACACACCAACTGCACACACGCACAAGCACACGCACACGCACAAGCACAAGCACGCGCACGCGCACACGCACGCGCACACGCACAAGCACAAGCACACACACAAGCACACGCACAAGCACAAGCACAAGCACAAGCACACACACACACACAAGCACACGCACATGCACAAGCACAAGCACAAGCACACGCACAAGCACACGCACAAGCACACGCACAAGCACACGCACAAGCACAAGCACACGCACAAGCACACGCACACACACAAGCACAAGCACACGCACAAGCACACACGCACACGCACAAGCACAAGCACAAGCACACGCACAAGCACACGCACAAGCACACGCACAAGCACACGCACAAGCACACGCACAAGCACACGCACCCTCTAACTGCAGTCCTGCCCTGACAGACTGACCTTGGACCAGTTGGCCCTCTTCATCTGCACCTCAGGCTTGTACTCCTTCTTGGGGGTAAGGCCAAAGGGCAGCGTAGGGACGGCAGGAGCCCCCCAGCCCCCAAATGCAGGGGGGGGCGGTGGCATGCCGGGGGCCATGGGGGGCGGAGGAGGGATACCCGGACCTCCCGGAAGGGGGGGCGGAGGGGGTGGCATTCCTGGTCCCCCGGGTAGGGGAGGCGGGGGTGGGGGTAAGCCTGGCTGGCCGGGAAGCGGAGGGGGTGGAGGGATGCCCGTTTGCCCCGGGAGGGGTGGGGGTGGGGGTGGGGGTGGGGGAGGACATGGGAGGCCGGGCTGCCCTGGGAGAGGAGGGGGCGGGGGGGGTGGGGGTACACCCGTTTGCCCTGGGAGCGGTGGGGGTGGAGGGGGAGGTGGAAGGGGTGTGGGTGGAGCTATGGTGGCATGCATTGGGACTGGGGGGCCAGGAGGGGGTGCTGCAGGGGAGGGCACAGGCACAGTCACAGTGATGACCTTCGTCTTCGCCTCCTCAAGATCCTTAGAGAGCTGGTCAATCTGAGAGACGCAGGGAGACAGAGGGAGAGAGAGAAAGAGGGGTTTAAAGAGAGTAGCAAGGCGATCCAAGTGAGCTCATGACTGCAGTGACTCCACCCCCCACAGAGCCAGCAGCCTATCAAAGAGCCAGAACAAATTAAGCTTTCATTTAGTGTGTCACATCCGCAGATAAATTACTGCTGCTAATAAAAAAATATAATTATGCTAATAAGTAATGAAAGAAGTCCTATCTTCAGTTCCTGCACTTGTACAGTGTGTGCGCATGTTTAATTTAAGACATGAAAATTGGATCCTTTATGAAAGCCAGATTGGGTGTTTCTTTTAAGGTGGCGAGAGGATTTTACAGAGATGAGAGGGTTTAGCACGGCTCTGATGGTGTGATTCTGTGTACGGACGGAGACGGATGAAGATGTGATCTCACTGCAGTGGCTGGCCCTTCTGTTGGGCTGTGTCCCCTGCTGCTCTCTCCCCTTCAACCTCCCCCTCAAAACGGCATCCCAGAATGCACCGCAGTTCACTTCTGCTGAGTTTGGTTTGGTGTGACTGAGTTTGGCTCCGTCTGGCTGAGTTTGGCTCCGTCTGGCTGAGTTTGGCTCTGTCTGGCTGAGTTTGGCTCCGTCTGGCTCCGTCTGGCTGAGTTTGGCTGAGTTTGGCTCCGTCTGGCTGAGTTTGGCTCCGGTTGTGTGTGTGTGTGTGTGCAGATTGGTGGGGCAGTACCTGCTCTTTGAGCTGGGTGATCTGGCTGAGTTTGGCTCCGGTTGTGTGTGTGTGTGTGCAGATTGGTGGGGCAGTACCTGCTCTTTGAGCTGGGTGATCTGGCTGAGTTTGGCTCCGGTTGTGTGTGTGTGTGTGCAGATTGGTGGGGCAGTACCTGCTCTTTGAGCTGGGTGATCTGGCTGAGTTTGGCTCCGGTTGTGTGTGTGTGTGTGCAGATTGGTGGGGCAGTACCTGCTCTTTGAGCTGGGTGATCTGGCTGAGTTTGGCTCCGGTTGTGTGTGTGTGTGCAGATTGGTGGGGCAGTACCTGCTCTTTGAGCTGGGTGATCTGGCTGAGTTTGGCTCCGGTTGTGTGTGTGTGTGTGTGCAGATTGGTGGGGCAGTACCTGCTCTTTGAGCTGGGTGATCTGGCTGAGCAGCGCCTGGTTCTCCTTCTCTCTCTCCAGTTTCTGGCTTCCCAGCAGCTCCTTCTCTGAGCTCAGCTCCTGCACCTTCTGCTCGTAGTCTCCCTCCATCTTCCTCAGCTCCACCTGTAGCTCATGCCTCGCGGTCAGCTCTGCGTCCAGCTGCCAGACACACACACACACACACACACTGTCAAGGAGCACACACACACACACACACACACACACACACACACACACACACACACACACACACACACACCGTCAAGGAGCACGCGCGCACACACACACACACACACACACACACACACACACACACACACACACCGTCAAGGAGCGCGCACACACACACACACACACACACACACACACACACACACACCGTCAAGGAGCACACACACACACACACACACACACACACCGTCAAGGAGCGCGCACACACACACACACCTCAAGGAGCACACGCACACACACACACACACACACACACACACACCGTCAAGGAGCACACACACACACACACACACACACACACACACACACACACACACACCGCCAAGGACTGCGCTGGCGCGCACACACACAGTCAAGCACTGTGCGCACACACACGCCGTCACACACGGTGAGTGTGAGTGAGAGTGTGTTTAGCTGCGTTCAGTCCTGCAGGCTGTGGGAGAGTGTGTTTAGTGGTGTTCAGTCCTGCAGGGTGTGGGAGAGTGTGTTTAAGCTGTGTTCAGTCCTGCAGGCTGTGGGAGAGTGTGTTTAGTTGTGTTCAGTCCTGCAGGCTGCGGGAGAGTGTGTTTAGCTGTGTTCAGGTGTGCAGATCAGGATGTGGTTGACAGGAAACAAGCTTCAGAATGACAGGAAGAGGAAATGAGGGGATGTGAGGGACAGGTCCCCCCACGCAGCCGCTGTGTGTGTGACACCGATGACATCACTCAGGACGTCACCAATGACATCACTCTGGCCCCACCTTCTTCTCCAGCTCCGACGCCTTGGCCTCGCTGCTTGCCACTTTGCTTTGGTCCACCATGTTATCTGTGGGGAGAGACAGAGCAGGCTGATCCAGGATCAGTGGATCACACTCTCCTGGCGCTGGAGTCCCTGAACAGCAGCTGGAAACAGGGGAATTAAAGCTGCCTGAAATCTGATTAGACTCTTATTATCAGATTCCTTTCAAGTGCTGATGTGAATGCTGATTAAGAGAGACTGTAATTAAAGTGGGAGAGCAGCGCTCCGGTCTGGCTAAAGGCAAAGACAGAAGCGTGAAACTTTCAGCCGTGTTAATGAGGAGTTAGAGAAAAGAGACTAGCTCTGCTCAAA
>NC_050598.1:33366551-33381551 GCF_013368585.1 Megalops cyprinoides | reverse complement strand
AAGGAGCAGGGCTTGTAAATGACTGCTGGTTTGATTCCACGCTGGAACATTGCTGCTGTACTCTTGAGCAAGGAACTTAACCTGAACTGCCTCAGTTAATATCCAGCTCTATAAATGGATAAAACTGTAACCTGTGTAACTGGCTCTGAATAAAAGCATTCGCTATATGACAATAATGTAATGGAGTGAGCTGATCAGAGAGAAACTTGTAAAGACTGAGCTCTGAGAGGTTATTTAAAATGTGAGAATCAGGAGAACAGCTTCTGTCTGAATGAGATCTGTGGCTCCACACAGACATGCACCTCAATCCTTACATTTACACTCCCTTCAGGATCTATCAGACAAACAGGCATTAATGAGGCCAAAAAGCAGACATTTCAAGCCCGTCTGAACTCATCACGCCCTCCTGAGTCGATCTTACGCGGGTGGAAGGCGTGCACAGGTGCGGTCAAACGTGCACAGGTGCAGTCAGGCATGAGTGGATAGAGTGAGGCGTGCACAGGTATGGTCAGGCTTGCACAGGTATGGTCAGGCTTGCACAGGTATGGTCGAGCATGTATGGGGAGGTGTTAGGAATGTCACAGGCTTATTTCAAGTGCAGCTACAGCTGTTCTGGAAAAAGAGCCGAGGGCAGGAGCAGAGACGCTCTCTCTTCACTGGCCAAACGCAGGCCTGCCCTGGGGTTCCGTCACAGCAGGTGAAAAAACAGATACTCCCTGCCCCCACTCAAAGGGCAGTCAAGATCCTCTCCTGGAAATGAGTTTCCTGCAGGTGTTACCTGCAGTTTGTGGGGTGTGAAGAGCATCAGTGCAGTGCTGCTTGCTATAAGCCTGTGGCTGCAGGGGAAATGAGAGTCAGGTGTGCAGAGGGGGCCTCTGACAGCATCTCTCCAGCGGACCCCCCCCCCCCATCCTCACTTACCTGCAGGGGAGCTGTGTTGCATGCTGGGAGTGCAGGTGAGTGTTGAACACTGACACACATGTTAGACTGAAGCGTGATGCTTGCAGCCTTGTGGTCGAGGTCCTGAGCGTGGGCTGGGGGGGGGGGGGGTGGCACGCCCACCCACAGCACCACAGCTCAGGAGCCCGGTTTACAGCAGACCGGGTAAAGACCACACAGAGACCGCATTCACGGACAGTCAGCACCGCCTCCGCGGCTCTGCTCGGGGGGTTAGTGAGACAGGACAGGGGCGACAGAGAGCACACCTACCTCATCTGGGATCAGGCGTTTGAAAGTCTGTAAAGAGGGGAAGAAGTGAAAGAGACAGAGGCACAAAGTCAATCAGACCAGAGAAAAGCTCCAGCAGGATGGCAGGAACTCTCCATCACACAGCTCAAATATCAGCACACAGCCTCTGCTGCGCTGCTGTATAGCAGCACATTTACAGATGAATCACACCAGACAGCAAGCGTTTAAAAGACAAACAATAGCAGGTTTATTTCAGAACAGGAACCGAAAGCCACACTGGCACTGTGCCATTTGCTGCTGTGCTGAGCGCTGACCAGCAGAGGGCAGCAGACTCCAGCACACGCCCGGCAGTTTGCTCCACCTGTTTTACCCCAGTGTCACCAGAGGGCGCTGCTGAGCAGAGGAGTCCTCAGTGAGCTTCTGAAACCTGCCCATTACCTGACTGATTACAGTCAGAGGACAACAGAGGACCTGTGCTTTTGGTTTTGGGGAAATAAGAGGGTTTATTAATATTGTTGACAGAAGCCTGCAGAGCATGTGGCAGAGAGAGAGAGAGAGACTGTTTCTGCTCATGAGACATATCTGCTGAGGTAAAAAAGTGACTTATGAACCATTTCAACACAGTGTTTCACAAGAGCTGTCAGTGTAATCTGCAGCAGTACAGGCTGAGCACAAGAGACCCTCTGCTTTAGCCTCCAGCCTTCAGCCTTCAGCCTTTATTCTTTAGCCTTTAGCGCAGAGCACTACCTCTCCTCTCTGGCTCTCACTGCATCACTGTAACCCAGCCTCTCACACTCCTAACCCTCAGTGCTGCTCCTACAGCGGAGCTCCGAGCTCCGAGCTCCGGCTCCGGCTCCAGCTCCAGGCCTCCTGCACTGTACCTATCTAACGCTGCCATCTGTCCCAGCGGAGAGGTAGCTGCACTCATGCGTGTGACTCTGTGTCAAAGCGCCAGGAGATGGTGTGCCGGCGAAAACCTCACAGGGATCCCTCTGCACCCCCCACACCTCACCACCCCCCACACCTCTGCGCTCCCCACACCTCACCACCCCCCACACCTCTGCGCTCCCCACACCTCACCACCCCCCACACCTCTGCACCCCCCACACCTCACCACCCCCCACACCTCTGCGCTCCCCACACCTCACCACCCCCCACACCTCTGCGCTCCCCACACCTCACCACCCCCCACACCTCTGTGCGCCCCACACCACACCACCTCCCACACCACAGCACCCCCCACACCTCTGCGCACCCCACACCACAAGCACCCCCCACACCTCTGCGCTCCCCACACCAAAGCACCCCCCCACACCTCTGTGCGCCCCACACCACACCACCTCCCACACCTATGTGCGCCCCACGCCTCTGCGCGCCCCACACCTGACCACCCCCCACACCTCTGCGTGCCCCACACCACACCACCCCCCACACCTCTGCGCGCCCCAACCTGAGGACTGTCTGGAGCAGTCTGGGGCAGTTCAGGGTATTATTCACCACACGCCTGCAACACGCAGGACTCACAGCACAGCACATACCTGCAACATGCAGAACTCACAGCACAGCACACGCCTGCAACACGCAGGACTCACAGCACAGCACATACCTGCAACACGCAGAACTCACAGCACAGCACACGCCTGCAACACGCAGGACTCACAGCACAGCACATACCTGCAACTGGCAGGACTCACGGCACATACCTGCAACACGCAGGACTCACAGCACAGCACACGCCTGCAACACGCAGGACTGGCAGCACATACCTGCAACACACAGGACTCACAGCACATACCTGCAACACGCAGGACTCACAACACAGCACACGCCTGCAACACGCAGGACTGGCAGCACATACCTGCAACACACAGGACTCACAGCACAGCACACGCCTGCAACACGCAGGACTCGCGGCACAGCACACGCCTGCAACACGCAGGACTCACAGCACACGCCTGCAACACGCAGGACTCACAGCACATACCTGCAACACACAGGACTCACAGCACACGCCTGCAACACGCAGGACTCACAGCACACGCTTGCAACACGCAGGACTCACAGCACATACCTGCAACACGCAGGACTCACAGCACAGCACACGCTTGCAACACGCAGCTCTTGGACCTGAGAAACAGATCTGCAGTCTAACACACTTTGGGGAGGCTGAGCGTCACTACAGACATGCGCTTAGCTTTAAAAACTCGTCATTTTACCAAAACTGCATGTGGGAACATGTGAGTTCTATTGCTTGGCCAAATCTGGTGTGTAGCTTCAAAGCTGCTAGAGAAGTTGGTAAAGAAAGCACAGAGCACCACTCACATGCAGTCTGACGATTAAACTGAACACATAACGCCCTTTGTGCCAACACACATAAAGAGATTTATTGTATTCCTATTTAAATTGCAGACAGACAATTTAATTCCCACTTGTAAAAGGCCATGTGGCAGTTTCCTGTTCGCACTCCATTCAATAATCAGGTAGTCACTGTAAAACTGATTGCAATTTAAAGCTGAGAGATAAAAGGCTGGAGGCCCCAGCGTCAGCAGCAGCGTTAGCTCATTAGCTGTAAACGTGCTGTGACCACACAAACGAGCACAATTTAATCTCTGTGCTGCACGGTCACCGGCTGTGCGTCCTTCCACAGTCCTGCATCTGACGGACGTGTGTGTTTCAGCATCCGTGCGGCTCACAGCCTGACCGAACCTGAACACGCCTCTGTATCTGGCTCTGGATAACAGCTTCTGCCAGATCACTGAATGCAAATGTGCTTCCAATTCCAACCGACAGCCTCACATAGCAGCACACCTTCATCCCAATGCAGCTCTCACACCCTCAATGTCAGGCAAGACAGAGGATTTACCCTAATCCATTAGCCTTCTAATTCCCAATAAACACACACACACACACACACACACACACACACACACACACACACACACACACACACACACACACACACACAGAAACACACACACACACACACAGAAACACACACACACACACACACACACACACACACACACACACAAACACACACACAGAAACACACATAGAAACACACACACACACACACACACACACACACACACACACACAGAAACACACACACACACACACACACACACACAGAAACACACACACACACACAGAAACACACACACACACACACGCACACACACAGAAACACACACACACACACACAGAAACACACACACACACACACACAAACACACAGAAACACACACACACACACACAGAAACACACACACACACACAGAAACACACACACACACACACAGAAACACACACACACACACACACACTCACACACACACTCACACACACACTCACACACACACACAAACACACACACACACACAAACACACACACACACACACAGAAACACACACACACACACACAGAAACACACACACACAAACACAGATTCACACACACAGAAACACACACACACACACACACACACACACAGAAACACACACACACAAACACAGATTCACACACACAGAAACACACACACACACACACACACACACACACACACACAGAAACACACACACACAGAAACACACACACAGATTCACACACACACACAGAAACACACATACACACAGAAACACACATACACACACACTGCACAATCAGCAGTGCTCTCTCCGTCTGTATCTCACACACACAGAAACACACACACACACACACACACACACACACACTGCACAATCAGCAGTGCTCTACCGTCTGTATCTCACAAACACAGAAACACACACACACACTGCACAATCAGCAGTGCTCTACCGTCTGTATCTCACACACACAGAAACACACACACACACACACACACACTGCACAATCAGCAGTGCTCTACCGTCTGTATCTCACACACACGCACACAGACCTGCACAGTAACACAGTGCAGGGAGTTATCAGACGGTGACATTCTGTGGGTTGGACTGGTGGAGAAGAATTGCACCCTAACTGCACAGCTGGAGGTGCAGATCCACACCCACGCCCCACTCTGCTCTCAGCCAATCCCTGTTCAAGCCAATTAAAACGCTTCCTGGTGTGACTGACGGAATGTGCTGGGTGAGACAGCAGGGCCTGTCCTGCGGGGGGCGCCGCTCATAGGCTTTCCTGCACCTTCATTTCCTGCAGCCGGACCCCACGCCCCACAGCTCAGCAGCTGGGCTTCAAACCAAAGCCCTCCCGGCTCTGCGGGCGTCTCGTGTCTCTCTGGCACAGGAAGAGGAAGAGGAAGTGTAGCACTTGACTGGCAGACACACCGCTGCACCCTGCAGCTCTGATTACATCACCTGAGCTTTCTCAATCTAACGGTTTTCAAGAGCAGACAGCCGGAACACCCGTTTCCAGGGCAACCCACTGTGTTCTCATCATAACGGCATATCATAACGCAAAATCATAACAGCATAACGGCGCTCTGGGGGCCGCTGCTGAAGCCCCTGAGGGCCCGACTCCTGTACCTCACCCCAAACAGTGAGCTGCGTACTGTGATCTGAAACGCTCTTTATCACACACACAGTGGACACCCTGCTGCGTCACACAGTGGACACCCTGCTGCGTCACACAGGCGAGCTCAGCGTTTATGTCGGCTGGCTAATGTACCGCTGCACTTGCAAAACCAGTACGACACAGACGATGTGGGCCAACGCAGAGACAGCCGGGTCACGGTCAGGCGAGGTTGTGGCTGGGATCAATCCTGTCACACAATAACGCAGTTCCCCACGACAATATCATTCACACACAACCTGCTACAGCAACACTCATATAAACCACCCAGCAAGCTATCGACTGGCTGGAAAATGCATACGGTCACAGCCACGCTCCACATGGTGCTGTCCGCTCTCACACGCCTGGCTTGGTAGCAGTATCTAATCTAAAGGATTTCAGCTGAGGAAGAGACCACATGCTCCCGCCAGAGGGGCGGTAGGAAAGGAACAGTGTCTGGGACAGTAAAATAAGCTCAGACCCACACCTACCGCCACAGCAGAGAAGCATCAGTCTCTCCCTGTGTGAACAGCACAGGCATGGTCCTGACTCAGCTCCGCCCCTCCTCCGCCCTGTGCCCATCAGGGCGTGGCAGCCTGCCTCCCGCTCTCACCTCCGAAGACACACAGCACTGAAAGGGGCAGGGTGTTGGGCTGGGCACACGCTCTGCAGAGGCCACTCTGTGAGCCTGTTCCACGGCCTGACTGACCCACAGAGCCACAATCCGGACAGGGGGACACGGACACAGTGCAGAAGAATCCGAGCACCGCTCACTGTGACATTAGGAGCATCAGAGCCTGTGAAAAGATCAGGTGTCACACCTGTGTGTGCAGGGACACACTGTGGACTCTGTGGGCTCCGGAGGCCGCGTTAATGAGAGCCCGCTTGCTGTGGAAAGCACACGCTGGTGTCAGCACTCAGCTTTCCGCTAACAGAGATGCTCAGAGGCACCCTGAGGTCCTGATACATGATAATGCAGAGGAGACAGAGCTGCTGACCGCAGCAAACAGCCTCCCTCCACCGGGCCGCTGCACACCTGTGCAGCTGCGAATCCTGCTGCTCGAACTCAGCACAGCCACACCCGCTGAAACACTGAACTCTGGGTAATCAAACAGACACTCCCATAGCAGCTCTGCAGTCTGTCACACACACACGCACACACACGCACGCACGCATGCACACAGACACACACAGTGTGCTTTCACTGCCCTAACTGTCCCACAATACCGACACTGACTGTCACTGCACAGCTGTACATCAAACACAGAGGCTCCCACACCAACCCACACACGCAGCTAAACCCAGCACTCGTACCCAACACAGCAAAACCCAGCACTCGTACCAAACACAGCTAAACCCAGCACTTGTACCACACACAGCTAAACCCAGCACTCGTACCAAACAGAGAGAAACACAGCGCTCGTACTGAACACAGAGAATCCCAGCGCTCATATCGTAACACAGAGAAACCCAGGCGTGCTCCTGCTTGGCTGTGTCAGTCTCAGCCTATCACAGCTCATCACGCACTTTCCTCACCTTCCTGTCAGACCGACAGTTGCTTCGGTTTCAAACACGAGCTTCACTGTGCAGGGGGCAGTCTGTGGGTGTGCCTCTCTCAGAAACCTGCAGGGGGCAGTCTGTGGGTGTGACTCTCTCAGAAACCTGCAGGGGGCAGTCTGTGGGTGTGACTCTCTCAGAAACCTGCAGGGGGCAGTCTGTGGGTGTGACTCTCTCAGAAACCTGCAGGGGGCAGTCTGTGGGTGTGACTCTCTCAGAAACCTGCAGGGGGCAGTCTGTGGGTGTGCCTCTCTCAGAAACCTGCAGGGGGCAGTCTGTGGGTGTGCCTCTCTCAGAAACCTGCAGGGGGCAGTCTGTGGGTGTGCCTCTCTCAGAAACCTGCAGGGGGCAGTCTGTGGGTGTGCCTCTCTCAGAAACCTGCAGGGGGCAGTCTGTGGGTGTGCCTCTCTCAGAAAGGGTCCATGCTGGCATGTACTTCACACTCATCATTCTCCAAAGAGTCTCTGCTTTGAAACAGCAGACACAGCCGCTGTGCCTCTCTGGCCAGGGCGAGCTGGCCGATGACATCACACACGATACCCAGCTTTCCTCCCTGCGATACAATCTCACGCTTCTGAACCGTCTCAGTCAGTGAAACACTCAGTCACACCAGACACACAAAGGGTCTTTCACTGTCCATGAGACTTAAAATAACTCAAATCCATTAAGCCAAAGCACAGCGTTGCCAAGTGCCCATTGTTACCATGGTGAGGAGATAAGGAAACAGTCCTGTCATGTCAACTTCTTTAAGAGTGACCCCCCCCCCCCCCCCGCCATGTGTCAGACAAAGAGGGGGGGGGTGTAGGGACTGTGTCACAGAGAGGGGGGGTGTAGGGACTGTGTCACAGAGAGGAGGGGGGGTGTAGGGACTGTGTCACAGAGAGGGGGGGGGGGGTGTAGGGACTGTGTCACAGAGAGGGGGGGTGTAGGGACTGTGTCACAGAGAGGAGGGGGGGTGTAGGGACTGTGTCACAGAGAGGGGGGGGGGGTGTAGGGACTGTGTAATAATCCAGATCAAGGATCCTGTTTCAGACATATATGCACTGGGACATTAATTTAGAGGAGGAGGAGGGGCTGTGTTACTGCCCCCCCCCCTGGGAGTGCCGCCCTCACCGCCGAGCCCCACTCCGCCTGGCACAGGAACGCCCTGCTTCACTCACAGGAAGTGACTCAACACCAACAT
The DNA here is from genome assembly GCF_013368585.1 of Megalops cyprinoides. NCBI lineage: Eukaryota > Metazoa > Chordata > Actinopteri > Elopiformes > Megalopidae > Megalops > Megalops cyprinoides. The sequence continues at coordinate 33,373,098 of NC_050598.1, read as the reverse complement.
ACAATACAAACATCAGCAGCTTCTCCCTCTGCATTCAGTAGGCCTGATGTGACACACAGGCTGAAACGCCCTTCAGAGCCGCAGCAGGGCCTGTACACACCCCCGTCCGGCTTTACCGTCTGCACGCTGGACATGTGATTTCAGCAGGGCCTGCACACACCCCCGTCCGGCTTTACCGTCTGCACGCTGGACATGTGATTTCAGCAGGGCCTGCACACACCCCCGTCCGGCTTTACCGTCTGCACGCTGGACATGTGATTTCAGCAGGGCCTGTACACACCCCCGTCCGGCTTTACCGTCTGCACGCTGGACATGTGATTTCAGCAGGGCCTGCACACACCCCCGTCCGGCTTTACCGTCTGCACGCTGGACATGTGATTTCGGCAGGGCCTGTACACACCCCCGTCCGGCTTTACCGTCTGCACGCTGGACATGTGATTTCAGCAGGGCCTGCACACACCCCTGTCCGGCTTTACCGTCTGCACGCTGGACATGTGATTTCGGCAGGGCCTGCACACACCCCCGTCCGGCTTTACCGTCTGCACGCTGGACATGTGATTTCAGCAGGGCCTGCACACACCCAGGAATGTGACACATGGCCACGAGGGGTGATGCTGTAAGCCACGCCCACTCCATAATTAGCCCAGCTATGGAGTGGCTCCCTGCCATTGTGTGCTATCTTTCACATCTTGCTGTTGACTTGTTGGTTGCTATGGCTACCGCATGACTGGGCTGCTGAGCTGGAGACAGGAAGCTGCAGACACGCCTGTTTGAACGAAAGGGGCCGCTTCCTGTGCATGCAGGGCTCGTACAGGAAGTCATCGACATGCTGGCCCGCAGCAGGGGCACTGGCGTCGGGAGGGGCGGGCACGCCCACGCAGGACCGCGTTTCCCCCCCGAGCGATTATTCGGGCTGGCTGCAATCCTGGGGAAGACTAAAACCTAAAAACTAAAACCACACAAAGAGAACACATCACATCAGTTATAAAAGACTCCTTATCAGCTGACAGCCATCAGCACATTTCTTCCACTGAGAGTGTGGCTGTGTGTAAGTGTGTATCAGCTCACAGGGTCATATTTCACTCTGATTTTCGGCAGTCAGAGGCTCCCAGGTGAAGAATGCTCTGTGGGTGTGAAACCAGCCCATCAGACGGTCTTTACCCACAATGCATCTGTGTAATGGTGCACTGCGAGCTGACAGTCACTGGGTGGAACCTGCCAGGTGCAGACGGTGTTATTCAGCTCTGACTCCCAGGTTAACAGAGCCTGACCCTACTGCTGCAGGAAACTCAGCCCCACAGCGGAGAGGTGCGTCGGGGTATCCACAGAGCAGAGAGAGGTGCGTCGGGGTATCCACAGAGCAGAGAGAGGTGCGTCGGGGTATCCACAACACAGAGAGAGGTGCGTCTGGGTATCCACAGAGCAGAGAGAGGTGTGTCGGGGTATCCACAGCGCAGAGAGAGGTGCGTCTGGGTATCCACAGAGCAGAGAGAGGTGTGTCGGGGTATCCACAGCGCAGAGAGAGGTGCGTCGGGGTATCCACAGCGCAGAGAGGGCACGGCACGCTCACCTGTACCGCCACCCCCCCGGGGAAACCTGCGGATGGAGGCGGTTTGGAGTCCTGCTGGCCTGCACAGAGGCATCCTCTGACTGCCGCCCAAACTTTCACCCCGGTCAGTGTGAACGGTCTCTCCCACCATCGAGCACTGACCGTTTCTGAATGCCCAACATCCACCTCACGATCCTGGCTTTGATGGAAGACAGGGCTGAAATATGAGGCTAGACATTCACTCACAAATGCTGAAGAGATTCCTCCCAATGCAAGCAAGACAACCTGGCAACCACACACTCAGCCCTGCAGTGTGGGTCACGTACACACTCAGCCCTGCAGTGTGGGTCACGTACACACTCAGCCCTGCAGCGTGGGTCACGTACACACTCAGCCCTGCAGTGTGGGTCACGTACACACTCAGCCCTGCAGCACGCGGGTCACGTACACACTCAGCCCTGCAGTGTGGGTCACGTACACACTCAGCCCTGCAGCGTGGGGGTCACGTACACACTCAGCCCTGCAGTGTGGGTCACGTACACACTCAGCCCTGCAGTGTGGGTCACGTACACACTCAGCCCTGCAGTGTGGGTCACGTACACACTCAGCCCTGCAGCACGCGGGTCACGTACACACTCAGCCCTGCAGTGTGGGTCACGTACACACTCAGCCCTGCAGTGTGGGTCACGTACACACTCAGCCCTGCAGCGTGGGTCACGTACACACTCAGCCCTGCAGTGTGGGTCACGTACACACTCAGCCCTGCAGTGTGGGTCACGTACACACTCAGCCCTGCAGTGTGGGTCACGTACACACTCAGCCCTGCAGCGTGCGGGTCACGTACACACTCAGCCCTGCAGCGTGGGGGTCACGTACACACTCAGCCCTGCAGTGTGGGGGTCACGTACACACTCAGCCCTGCAGCGTGGCCAGAGCTGGTCTCTGGTGATGGCAGCAGACAGGCCAGCTAGAAAAGCCTGTCAGCTCCTGCTACTCTCCACACTCACACTCTAATGTTAGATCCCACATAATTAACATATTAGCCTCAACACATTGAGCTTTGCTCGCTGCATACTGATAATAGTAAAAATATCCTGTGGCTGATCTGAAGCAGCACGGCAGTGCGTCTGAGACAGCACACTGTGTCTGGGTGTGTCCCTCCTCTGCTGGTGACAGTGCTGAGAAACCAATCAGCTCCCACTTGCATCAGCTCCAAAACAAATCAACTACCAAATGAATCGAGCCCAACACGCATCAGGCTCTGTGAGGGTGGTGTGACTCAGCAGGTCTGTCTGTGAGCACACTGTGTGTAGAGTGGTTGACAGGACAGTTTTATATCCTGCATTGACAGCCAAGGCAGAAAAATGAGGAGCCGTCAGTCACAAGCTCCTCGCACTCCGAAGCACAGAGTGAGACTCCACACTCAGCTCTCTGATCACAGAAGCAGAAACACCATCACGATGGGTTATCAGGAGCTGTAGAGACTTTTGCTCCGCTGTGTTGAGTGCACTCAGGGAGACCAGTGTGCATTTATGTAAGAGTGCATGAATCATGGTTCCTGCAGTTAAACATTTACCAGGAGAAGGCCAAAAAGGCACAAGGGTAGTCACACCCACTGCACAGTCTCCACCCCCTTCTTCAGCCTAAGTTTGCCCTGGGGTGCTTGAGTTTTCCCAGAAAAGCCCCAGTGCATAATATGTATGGACCTCAAGATTATCACTATCATGTGACCTGCAGGGCTTTCCTATAGTTCAGTCATTATCCTCCAGGCTTCTCTGTAGGGATTCCAGTCTAAAAAAACACACAGCCAAGCAAATATTCAATTTAATAACTGTTCATCAGTGCCAAACAAAAATAAAACAGTTATAAGTAAGAGAGGAGGAGAGGAACGGTTTCTCCGTGTTGGGGGGCGCGCCGCTGTCGGCCTGGCAGGCTACGCCGCCTGCAGACGGAGGAAACTCAGTTTGCTTAAGCTGCAGGACATCATTAAGCCACGAAGACAATGGGCTAATAACCTGGCATTTAAAATCACAGACACATACAACACCAAACTGAGACCGACTGGCCGGGGGTGCGTCCTCTGTCTGAAACGCACGGGAAAGGAGGACATCACTCGACCTGACAGATTCGCAAATATTCCCTTTGAAAAGCACACACTGATGACTTTAAATCAAAATCCCAAATGAACTTTTCGGTCCGGCAGCCAGGGTGGCTGGTAAAAGGAAATAAATTCACAATCCAATCGAACTTTTACCAGCCAAAATAATTTACTGCGAAAGAAGCTCCATCTTAACTGGATCCTGCGAGGCACACACGTGTGGTAGCAACTTTTTTATTTTTTATATTATTATTTTAAACAGTTAGCCAGCAAGACAGCGTCAGAGTTAAAAGTGAAAACTAAACCACAGTGATGTTTGCTACTACTGATAATGAGACGGTTAGCTAGCCAGACAGAATTATCTAAGCATATAAAATCGATGCAGCTGGAACTAAATTTACTCGCACAGCAGTTCAAAATATTCAAAAATGAAGCATCTCCATCGCGCTCATGATGGGAGAAGCAGAGATTAAAGCAGCGCGCAAACGGGTCCTGCAGTGAGGAGGAACCGGAGAGGGGGTGTGTTTGGGAATCCTGCGTTTTACTAGAGCTAACGCTGAGGGCCATGATCGTTTTCATTATGAAAAACCACCCGTCTGAGTGGCCTATAACCTGCAGCTGTAACTCGCCGAAGATAATCATTTGGGACTTTTAAAAATCAAACACGTGACCCAAAAATCAGACAGTGTATCTGTAGTCATAGTAATCAAGAAAAGTACCACCGTTTGTGTATTTTGTTGTTTAGTGATAATTACGACTGTTTTGAGTGTTTTTTCAGTGGAATCAGTATATGTAAACTACGCGAATCATTGCAGTGGTAGATGGTATCATGAAATGTTTAAGTGCATTTGAAGTCTTTTTAAAAAACGTAACTGTGCGTGTCGGACACTGTCAGACACACTGTCCACGGCCTGCAATGGCATCCGTGTTGCCAAAATGACGTCAGAATCCGCAAAATCTACGATAAAACCCACAAAAATAAACCTTCAATAAACTGGCACAGCAGCACTGCACTGACAGAACAATAAGCCACCACTATGTTCAAACGATCAGCGAGTTTGCGGTAAAGATTGTGGCAAATTACTGCAGTTACTGTGGCATATCGGTTACTGTGAGCACCATACTGGACAAACGCAAACTACACACAGAGGAAAACGGGAACGGAGTGTCTTCGGGTGAACAGTCTACGCACTGGGAAAAATATTTCACAGTCTAATACAGTCAAACGATACTCGTCTGCAGTTACTGTGCCGATACTGGGAGGAGTCTTTGTATGTAAGGTTTAAATATACCCACTCTGTCACTCGTCAATAAACGGAAGAAGAGACTGTAAACCAGCTAACAACGATTAAACAAAACCACAAAGTGCAGAATACAGGACTTGGTTTCACTGCAGTGTGCGAGTGACTTTCACACACTCCTCCTGAAAACACCTCATCCACCGTTTTCTGTCGGCCTGCACTGCCGTTTTTACGCTAGAGTGGGTCAGCAGCATACCACGCACCCCTTCAAATGGGACAAAGGATTGTATGCCTTGTTTAAGAAATGTCAACGGACATAAAAATTGCTGTCAATTTTCACACCTATGTGGTTAATTTTGATGAGATGACCGAGGTTCTGCTACGGAAAACCTTCAGCAGGTGGGTTGAGAAGGAGGCTGCACTGCCCTCTTGGTGCTGGAGGACCCAACAGGCAGTAAACTGCGTCCAGCAGAACTCCAGGCCGTTTTATTCCACATTTTACACATTTTATAAATGCTGGAACCTGCACAGTATCAACCCACTCCCCAAACAAAGAACAACTGAAATAAGTTGGACATGACTGTACATGGCTGGTCACTTCTGGCCCAAACATTCCAGTGTTTGGAATAATCGGAGGTTTGTTAAAACAGATGAATGTGTGGAATATTTCAGATGAAGAGATACAGTTAGTCATGTTTACATATTCAGACATTATTTCATCTTTCACGGCCCAGTTCGGAATGAAGATGACCACTTCGGGGCGTGGCTGAAACAGTTTCCAAAAGCCTGCGGAGACGCTGCTCGGGGCGGCTGTCAGAGTGGGTGATTCAGCTCCGGGAGGAAAAGGTGGTGTCATGTGCTCATTTGAATAACTGCCACACTAGCAGGAACAGGAAGCTGCTGATTTCAGCCTGATTCAGCTCACAGCAAACGCCTGGCCTCTCTCACTACTGTGTTCTGTAAAAACAGAAAGACACCCACAGCCTGCAGAGAGCTCCATTCACCCAGCAGCCCGTCCACTGCTCCCGCCCCATGCCTGGCCTCTCACCACGGGTCCAACCTTCAGTCAGCGATATGTTACTCAACGTTACAACAACATTGGCGCAGGTTCTCCGCACCCTATCACCCTGCGCCCCCCTCTTCTTGGCCCACTCTCCGCTGACGGTCTCCATGGTTACACTGACTGTCTCCGGTGTATATTTCTCTGTATTCATATCACAGGATTGTAGATTGGAGTGTTTGAATGTTCCAGGGCTGAGTGACAGCAACTGCCCTTTAAAAAGGTCTGTCTCTCTCTCCCTCTCTAAAAAGGGCTGTCTCTCTCTCCCTCTCTAAAAAGGGCTGTCTCTCTCCCCCCTTTAAAAAGGTCTGTCTCTCTCTCCCTCTCTAAAAAGGGCTGTCTCTCTCTCCCTCTCTAAAAAGGGCTGTCTCTCTCTCCCTCTCTAAAAAGGGCTGTCTCTCTCTCCCTCTCTAAAAAGGGCTGTCTCTCTCTCCCTCTCTAAAAAGGGCTGTCTCTCTCCCCCCTTTAAAAAGGTCTGTCTCTCTCCCATCTCTCTCCGTATTAAAGGTGTTTATTGGAGACGTCTGGCACGGCTCTCTCGTGGGTCAAAGGTCACATGACAGCGGTGTTTGGGAGAGGAGTACCGCTGCAGACGGGGG